>NC_132798.1:3425000-3725000 GCF_048594095.1 Paramormyrops kingsleyae | reverse complement strand
TTTGTCTTTTCACTGCTGCATCTCCCTGGCTCGTTTGTGGCAGTTTATCATAATCTTTGAGTATATTTGTCATTGAAAGAAAATGGCTTTTTTCTGGGCATGCACCATTAGCCACCGCTAGCTAGCCAGAAGCAGGTTTACTGCAAGGCAAAGTAGTCAAGTGGAAAAAGACATCATTTTAATTTTTGCCATATGTTATGTAGAAGACCCAAAATGAACACTGTAAGCAGACTACTTGATTAGGATAAACTAATTAAACCATATTTATATAGATCAAAAAGCTTGGGTCAGAATCATTCCTGTACAAACAGTTTATCACTATAACCGTGATCATTATAAGCAGTTTCCACTGTGTTTTAAATATTGCTAATGTTGAAACCAATTGGTGGTATTACCTTTGGTAGCTCAAACTGTTTTTTCCATTCTGTTGTATTGACTTTTGACCTGTTTTTGTTTGTTGTCCACTTCACTAAAGCCACAATGTGTTCAAACGACGGACGCGGCATTTTTCTTTGGTACAAGCTGCTGGAGTTGCTCTGTCAGCTCTGTGTTTGAGTTCTCCTCCATGGTTACTACCATGTCACAGACTGGATGCGGCAGAGTCATGTGACAACACACGTGGTAGTATGTTTTTAAGGGGACAGTACATGTGCACACACTGGGGAAAGTATTAACAGAATTTAAATTAAAAAATTTTAAAAAAAAAACAAGTAACCGGCCAAGATTGTCGATTAGAGGTTCTGAATGTCAGCTTTATTTTTCGATTAGTTGCCCAGCTCTCGGTGAGAGACCGTCCCTTCACAGAGCTCCACACACCTGGCTATATGAAATTGGCTCTCTTCAGCCATTTTTGCATTGATGTAATAACAGGGATGACCTTCACTGAGCTGGCAGCGTAGCGAAGTGTCTGTATTTACGGTCATTTTTTCTGTGTGCCCAAACAGTGATGGCATCCCAGTACCAACGGGTCAGGTGAAGGCAGGCACAAGGGCTGGGGCGTGTGGTCCCTTTGAGCCTCCAACAGACAATGGTTGCACTTTATCTCCTGGGAAGCCACAGTCCGGCATGGCAGCGAGTCTAAACGGCAGCCTGGAGCCGCGGGCCCAGGCCCCGGGGCCTTCCCCGTCCCACCTGCCGTTCCTCACGCCTCTCCCCGGCAACACCCCGCTGACCGTGGGCTCCTACCCCAGTGCCAAGAGCTTCCTGGGGATGCGGGCCAGAGAGCTGTTCCGCAACAAGAGCGAGAGCCAGTGTGACGGGGACCTACCGCCTCCAGCCTGCATCCCCCAGGGTTCAAAGACTGAGAAGAGCGTGGAGCTCGTGGGGAACCCTGCCCCTTGCCCCGCAGTCATCTCTGCCCTTCAGGGTACCGTGGCCACACAGGTTCTCGCACAGGCTGCTCCCATAAAGGGGACCCAAGCAGACGGAGAACAGAAGGCCAGCATCCAGGATGTACCCAGGCTCGGCGGGACGTGGCAGAGGCAGCAGCAGCTACGAATCATGGACTACAACGAAACACATCACTAGCGCGGCTGGAGAAACGAGATGGGGGTGGTTAACTGAACTGTGCGTGAGTGAGAGAGTGAATGGGGGGGGGGGGGGTATGTAAGGAACTCCAGTACCTTTCCCATTCCTGAAGTGGACAGCAGAATACTGGCTGAGTCTAGGCCCTGAGAAAGCAAAAAGGTTGAAAAGGCAAAAAAAGCGGATACAAAAAAACCTACCCGTCCCCCTTCACATCCCACATCCCTGCTTGAGCATTGAGCCACGGTGCTACTTTAGAGCAGAGAAGCGCATTATTCCCCAGAAACGGGTGTCTGAAGCGGGGTGCTTTACCATTTATCTCACATTAACAATGGATAGATTAAGTATTCCACATTTTCATGAAAAGCTTGAATTAGGGCACACGAAATGGGACAAAAGCGGTGAAATCGAAATTCGAAGTAAGATTTTCTTTTTTTATTCAAGACGACTGTTTGCAGCAAAAGTGGTCAAGAAAATGAGAAACAAGCTGGTGTTGCTTCTCTTAGGAGTCAGGATCACACGTGTGGTTGCGTGATTTGTGTCCAAGTTACGATAAATCAAAGCTCTGAACTCAGAGGTGCTCTTTTATGATAAGTAAACAATTTAAAAACCTATTTATTTTTGCACTATTGTCATCTCGTTGCAACATTTTTCCTAATGCTTTATGACAGGGCTTTTCTGCAGGGATTACAAGAACAAGTCACAAGTGCAATGTCTTTCATAAACACTTTGCAGTAAACAGTAGAGACGGAACGTTTTAAAAAATTAATTCAATGGAAGGTGGGCTGGGGGGCTTTCTCTCTGAACATTAGGAACCATGTTTAATATCAAAATAAGAGCCCTTTGAGTTGTTTAAGTCAGCTGGTCATGCTCCTAAAAGCTCGTGCCTCTTATTTTGTCATATATATGAAGGCCAGATTGTCATCAGTTTTTTTTTTTTTTCCTCCCTGAATTTATTGGCTTTGTAGGGGCTCATATTAATGACGAGAGGCACGTAAGTTGCAGAAAACAGATTTTGCAGTTACTGATAAAGTAAATGAAATTAAGTCCCATCTGGAATTCCAGGCTAATGATTAACAATAGGCATCTAGTTTTCACCAGTAAGGTCAGAGTGCCAGTCTGTGATTAAATCTTAAAAACAGTTCAGATTGCATTGCTGGCAGCTTTATCTGGGAATATCTATAAACAGTCATTGCACTAAACTCTTGCAGTATATTTTTCTGTTGATGATGAACCAGTTTACCAGATCATTTATAATGACTGATAAATATTGTGAGCCCCACATGTTGAAACAATCAGGCTTATTATTGTGTGTCAGACTGCTCCAGCTGCCCACCACGTTCCCCATGCCTCTCCAGTTCTATATACACGTGTGCGGAACTGGGAGGGATCTTTTGGAATCTTTGTCCCTCCCCCCCAAACAAATAATAGACTGTTGTCTCACAACATATCAGTTTGGAGTAAGGGCCCAAAATTCAGGATATCTTTTCTTTCTTTGGATAGCATTTCTTCTTTGGTCTTATTGAAAGCTGCAGGATGTGTAATTGGGAAGGTTTTAGCTGAATGCCATACCGCTGGAAACCGGTGTTTCTACTTGATTCTGAGGCTCCACCACTGTTAGTCTGACTGATGATGATCCTGATTCAGTATTTCAAGGATGTTTTTTCTTCATTCTTTGTAAGAAAACTTAAATGTTCCTATAGGCGCTGGCTGGTTACCAGGATGAAAAGATTCTCCCCTATCATTTGTGGTTTTTGTCCATAATGGCACAGCTCAACTTCAACAATTCAAAACCCACCACTTAAAAATATGTCTATGAACCTTGTGGAGAAAGCACCCCTTTACACCTTACATGCCTGAATCTTGAACTGCCATGTATTAAATATCCAGTCATCTTCTGATTTTAGCCCACAATGAAGCGTCACTCTCCGCTTATCTGGAAGGTGAGTATGATGCCAAAATGTATTAATACTGACCAAAATCTATGCCCTCTTCAACCGAACTTTTTTCCAACAAATATGTAGTGGTCATCGACAGAGTATTTTTTTTCTTCAACAAAATGTAATGTTAAAAGGTATTTGTGTTTAAAATGACAGTATTCCATAATTGCTAGGTTCAGAACTCAGATTTTCATTCTTAATCCTGTTGTCCACTGAAAGTTTGCTGTTGCTCTGTCTGCTTTGCTACTATATGCATGTACAACAATCCACTTTCAATGCCAATACAACTATGATGAACCCAGGGGGCTGTGGTTTGGTACAATCTGTCAAAAACTGAACTGGGGATGAAATGGAAATTCCATTGTAAGAGAAACTTCTGAAAATTCTCAAAAGCAGTTGCTTGTGTTTAACTGTGAACAATTAAAAATAATTTTAAAATAGTGTTTGGTGTTTTGACTTCAGATTTCCTACAATATATTTTTCATTAATTTATTTTGCTGCATCTATTTCACTGCATCCCACGTAGAATATTCCCTGTCTTGTGGCCTGTGGTTTCTGGGATACGCTTCAGGCTCATTGAAACCCCAAACTGGATGAACAGTTATAAGAATATGTGGATCAATTTTTCCAGGACTCATCTACTTCAGGGTCTCAGCAAGAGAATCCCAAGAAACAAAGAGCCGGAGGTGGGATACACTCTGGCCTGAATACCAGTCCGTCACATCCACAAATAAAGGGATACCTAGAGACGACAAGTTCAGGAAACCCACACAAGCACAGGTAGAACATGTAACCTTCCACATCAGAGTGGGAAACCAAATTAAAAATGCAACCCTATAAATGTTATCCCCCCCCAGACATAGATCTTAATATATAATTGGTCTGACATTCCTCTTTCTTTACTAAATTCTGTGTTTTTCCAGGTAAGATCACTATGGGAAGAATACAGACTGCCTTGGTAGCCTGTGATCAAGAGCACAAATAATCTAAATCAATGATGTGATTTCCATGTTTGAGTTTATGCTCAACTTTTTTTATGTCCATTATTGTGCTATGCTATTTACTAGGTATTTGTGTCAAAAGCAACAAGTGAGCAAATGTGGAGGTGGAGCCAACCAATGTCCCTGGAGGATTTGGAATTAATAGCCTCATTCAAATGCCCAGCAGTAATGTAATTAAACTACTGGCCTTAGGGTTCGAGCCCACTACAAACACATTACGTATTAATGTTTGTTACATGTTTTATCCTCAAATGGTGAATCTATAAAATTTGAACATGTCATGCTGTTATGATCCCTACTGCTTTCATATTACTGTTAAAAATTACCATCATACTTCTGCAGCTGTGTAGAATATGCAGGAAAAGAAAGAAAATAAATAAATGCATTTTCATTTCAGTATCTTGAACAGAAGTGAATGGTGCATGTAAACCAGTGACAACTATCATCCGATCTTGTAATGTAACCCCCCAAAACCCACTATTTACGGAATTCGTACCATTGCTAGGCAACGTAACTCGTCCAATTTCCTGCGACTTTGGCTGAGGAAAATGCGTTGGTGTATGTAATGGCCAGATTTAAAAAACATATTTTTTTGTTGATAGATTTATTAACTTAGCCTTCCAAACATCGGATATTAAACTGTCTATTAATTTATATGTATTTAGTTAGCTGATATAAAATCGTATGTAGGCTGTGGTTTGTCCGACTCTATGGCGCACAATAATGACGAAATCCTTAACGATGGTCTGTGTTCCTAACGACGGCGACGCAACGACTGAACCTTAGCCGAGAAACAGAATACAGGCAGTTTAATCTTGCTGATTAATTGCAAGATTATTGCTAACTTTTGACATCGTGTAAAATATTTATTATTTTCTCTCGTAATATAGTAGTTAACTATTTAACTGAAATGGATCCGACAGCAAACACTTTGAGGATTCCTCCCGAAATGCTACTATATGCCGAAAAGCACGAGATATTTGATTTAATGCAGGTAAGGGCCAAAATCATGTAGATGTCAAACAGATATACGTTCTCTGGAAAATTACTGAATTAAAATATTAGCCTGACAAATAGTTCCATTGTTGGGGTGGAGGGATGTTATTTGATTATTGAAAAATTAGAAAATTAAAAAAATATATTTTAAAAAATTGTCAAACACAAGCAAAATATGTTGGTTATTTTAAAATGCCTAACGTAACTTAACATCCCAAAACAACTTAGGAAAACCTGCATGCTTACTATCCCGTACAGAAACATGCAGTTAGGGAAGATGGCACTTCTGAATGGATCATGCTTATGCTGTGTGTGTGTGTGTGTGTGTGTGTGTGTGTGTGTGTGTGTGTGTGTGTGTGTTTGTGTGTGTGTGTGCGCGCGCGCGCGTGCGTGCGTGCGTGCGTGCAGATTAATATAATGATAAGTCTAATTATTGAATTACTGTTTAGTCTATGCTGAGAAATCTAATAGTGGACAAACCAGAAGATCCCATTCAGTACCTGATTACTTTGCTGAAGAGAGACAGTATTGGAGGTGAGTTAAAATCCACATCACTGTTTAACACTTAATAGTTGTGGTGTTAATGCAGTTTTGTCAACAACAGGGTACAGACACACTTGATGGCCACCAGGTGGCACTCTGTTCCTTATAAACCTTGCAATTGTTAAAGTCTCCGTCAGTGAAATCTGTTCCTTTGTAACATCTTTGTTAATGCAAATTTCACGTTAATATTCTAATAGGAGTCTTAGAAATAGAAATGTTTGTAATATAAATATATTTCACTTTCATTTTTAATTCTGTATACATTCTATATTGTGTATGTGAATGTGCATCATTTCGTAATGTCTATAATCCTACATGGCATGTATGAAAATGACCTTAAACCTTTATATTCAATTTATATTGATTACTTGATTTCTTTATAATTGGCTATTTGCCGCGTAATGCTTTTGGTCAGTTTTGGTTGCACTGTGGAGTTTTAAAGTGACTGGTATAATTTCCTGCAAGACTCACTTCTTGCCATCGATGTGCAGCACTCACATGCAAAGTACAGTGTCAGAAGCAGAGAGCATGTGCCCAGGTGCAGCTGTCACTCTCAGGTGTGTTTAAGGGGCTGGTTAAACAAAACCATAACATACAGGAAGCTCTCATTTAAGCTGCCATTTTGGCTATTGCTGTATAAGTAACGACAAACGGAAGCTCAAGGAAAAAGAAGTTGCATGCCACACTTGCATGACACACATAAGCTTTTAAAATGACTTTTTTACCTCCTGGATTATGCCATCACAGCATTTCTCTGCCGTTAAACTAAATTAAACATTGAATTCCTATATGGTGGCTATTGTTAAACCAGGACCATTTTTGTAATTTTTAACTTTCTCACTTTAAAAATATGATCCTAATTATAAGTATTAAAACCAAAAAGTATTACTGAAAGCTCAAGAACAGAGCTTAAGATAATAAACCATATATATAGTATCAAACATATGTGTCCCAGTTTACCTTTTGTCCCACCTAACCAATACTCACCCTGTAGAGATTCCTGGAGAGGCATGTTTCATCCGTGCGTGTCACTGTGTTCTGCGCATGTCTGATGTATGTATGCCTCTTTACACAGTGTTTCACACAGTGCCCTTGTTACTGCTGTTTCCACCCTTTCCGGCTCTTCGGTTCTGTTGACAGAAACAGAGCATGTTTTGGGGCAGGGCATTGTGCATCAGGTCAATGGTGCTTGTCTGGCACTCAGTGGTCAACAACCAAATTTTACACAGGCATGTGTATATTATTGATGTATTATTCTTAATACAATACATAGATTTCTTGTCAAATGAATGAGGATTCAGTTTGAGAATGCCTTCTTGATTCCCTGAACAGTGATTGCTCATTTCCAGTTCCCAGGATTATGCTGCTGGGTCCCCCAGCTTCAGGCAAAAGAACCACTGTAAGTGAAATTTATGTTATTTTACCAAATTATTGAAGGAGTGTGACTGAGTCAGAAAGTATGATTAATTTACAAGTATACTAGTGGTTAGAGAATTGATGTAAGATAATTGGTCATCAAGGGAATTCAGGCTAATTTGTGAATTTGAGTATTCTTGAGAATTGAATCTTGGGACAAATGTGAAATTATTCTTCAGATTTTTTTCAAAGAAATGTATAAATTTTACATGTGTGCAATAAAAAGGAATTCATGTTCTTTTCCTCTTTTTTACTTCTTTAAAAATATTGTGAATAAATGGTAAGAGTTTATATAAAGTTATACACGCTTTGTATTGGAAGTGGATTTGGCTTTGAAGGGAATGTCTCTCATCAGTTTTGCCAAGGGAGATGTCTATTAAAGAAATTTCTTCAATATTTTGAATTATTTTACAGCTCTCTTTGGTAACATGCAGGCCTGCATGATGTTTTTGTGACTGAAGATTTTTAAAGGTTTGAAGGAGACATACATAGGAAGATTGTAGAAATGTATATTCTGGCAAAGTAGGTGTGAAATGTCTTAATAGAGAAGTGTTGTATTAAATATGACTCATTTAATATGCAAGAAATAAATATGGAGATTGCTGACAGTAACAGAATGCGAGAACATAACTTAAATGTGGCATTCAAACGCAAGTCTTAAATTCCCCATGGTCTCATTTCAGCATACGGGAGAAGTGTATCCCCACTCGCTGTCTGTAGGAATCATACCCACAGTCAATGCGAAGAGTCCCAGCTAGTGGCCGTGTGAAGCGGGTCGGTGCGCAGGCTGCCCTGGAGCCCGCAGCTGTGAAGTGACAGCTGTCTCTTTTGTGCTCCGTCAGGCCAGACAGCTGTGTGAGCGCACCAGAGCCGTGCACATCACAGAGCCCGGCGTGTTGGAGGGGGAGGGCGAGCTGGCGAGGGAGGCAAAGTGGCACGCGGACAGGCTACAGGTAAGGCATGGCCGGGGGCCCCGGGGAAAGCTGGCTGGGGGGGGGCTGACACGTGCACATATACTGACTCTCCGAGTGTCACATACAGCCCCTTTCAGGAAGACCTGTGTGTGAAGTGAGAATGCACCGAGGCCTCTGCCATCTTATTTAAAACACCTTCCGGGTTCATTAATTACTGTAACGTTGTGGGATCAATTCCGGCTCCCCATTCTGCGCTTGTGTGGCGTCTACATCTTCTTTACATGTTTAACCAGGTCTCCCCTAGGCACTCTTATTTCCTCATAGTGTGTGTGAGTGTGGGCCCTGAGGTAGACTGGTATCCTGTCCAGTGTGGGCCCTGAGGTAGACTGGTATACCGACCAGTATGGGCCTTCAGATAGACTGGTATTCTGTCCAGTGTGGGCCCTGAGATAGACTCTTATCCCATCCAGTGTGGGCCCTAAGATAGACTGGTATCCCGACCGGTATGGGCCATGAGATAGACTGGTATCCCGTTCAGTGTGGGCCCTGAGATAGACTGGAATCCCCATCCAGTGTGGGCCCTGAGATAGACTGGTATCCCGTTCAGTGTGGGCCCTGAGATAGACTGGTATCCCGGCCAGTGTGGGCCCTGAGGTAGACTGGTATCCCGGCCAGTGTGGGCCCTGAGGTAGACTGGATTCCCCGTCCAGTGCGGGCCCTGAGATAGACTGGTATCCCGACCAGTATGGGCTCTCAGATAGACTGGTATCCTATCCAGTGTGGGCCCTGAGATAGACTGGAATCCCCATCCAGTGTGGGCCCTGAGATAGACTGGTATCCCGACCGGTATGGGCCCTGAGATAGACTCTTATCCCATCCAGTGTGGGACCTGAGATAGACTGGTATCCCGTCCAGTGTGGGCCCTGAGGTAGACTGGTATCCCGTCCAGTGTGGGCCCTGAGATAGACTGGTATCCCGTTCAGTGTGGGCCTTGAGATAGACTCGTATTCCGTCCAGTGTGGGCCCTGAGATAGACTGGTATCCCATCCAGTGTAGGCTCTGAGATAGACTGGTATCCCGTTCAGTGTGGGCCTTGAGATAGACTCGTATTCCGTCCAGTGTGGGCCCTGAGATAGACTGGTATCCCATCCAGTGTAGGCTCTGAGATAGACTGGTATCCCGTCCAGTGTAGGCTCTGAGATAGACTGGTATCCCGTCCAGTGTAGGCTCTGAGATAGACTGGTATCCCATCCAGTGTAGGCTCTGAGATAGACTGGTATCCCGTCCAGTGTGGGCCCTGAGATAGACTGGAATCCCCATCCAGTGTGGGCCCTGAGATAGACTGGTATCCCGTTCAGTGTGGGCCTTGAGATAGACTCGTATTCCGTCCAGTGTGGGCCCTGAGATAGACTGGAATCCCCATCCAGTGTGGGCCCTGAGATAGACTGGTATCCCGACCGGTATGGGCCCTGAGATAGACTGGAATCCCCATCCAGTGTGGGACCTGAGATAGACTGGTATCCCGTCCAGTGTGGGCCCTGAGGTAGACTGGTATCCCGTCCAGTGTGGGCCCTGAGATAGACTGGTATCCCGTTCAGTGTGGGCCTTGAGATAGACTCGTATTCCGTCCAGTGTGGGCCCTGAGATAGACTGGTATCCCATCCAGTGTAGGCTCTGAGATAGACTGGTATCCCGTTCAGTGTGGGCCTTGAGATAGACTCGTATTCCGTCCAGTGTGGGCCCTGAGATAGACTGGTATCCCATCCAGTGTAGGCTCTGAGATAGACTGGTATCCCGTCCAGTGTAGGCTCTGAGATAGACTGGTATCCCGTCCAGTGTAGGCTCTGAGATAGACTGGTATCCCGTCCAGTGTAGGCTCTGAGATAGACTGGTATCCCATCCAGTGTAGGCTCTGAGATAGACTGGTATCCCGTCCAGTGTGGGCCCTGAGATAGACTGGAATCCCCATCCAGTGTGGGCCCTGAGATAGACTGGTATCCCATCCAGTGTAGGCTCTGAGATAGACTGGTATCCCGGCCAGTGTGGGCCCTGAGATAGACTGGTATCCCATCCAGTATGGGCCCTGAGATAGACTGGTATCCCCATCCAGTGTGGGCCCTGAGATAGACTGGTACCCCCATCCAATGTAGGCCCTGAGATAAACTGGTATCCCATCCAGTATGGGCCATGCTCTATGCCCTCTGCTTTCTGGGATAGGCTGCAAGGTAAGCATGATCCTGTACTGGAGAACTGGTTATGGGAGAAGGGTGGATAATTATTTTCCTAAAAGCATGAAACAAAACTTATTTTGTAAAGACATGTTCCATGTATACTGTGAGTACAATATGTAGGAAGACTTTCTATACTATTCTACATATTACATGGTTCTTGCTCGATATCTGACCTGTGATGTCAGATGGTTCAGCCTTGAGCTTATTCCACATGGAAAACAAAACTTTTTAGCAAGCATGCCTCCTGACAATCTTAAAAATTAGTTAATTTGTACTCATTAAAAGCTTAAAAATGCATGAATAAATAATGATTGAAGAGAAAATGTTGTTTTTATTTTTTCTAAAATAGCCTAGATAAGTATTCTTTAAAAAGCTTGTTTGTACATTTGCCCTCCCCCAGTTTCCGATATAGACAGTCCACAATCTCCCGGAGATCAGACTGAACACAGGGAAAAGAAGCTTGTTCAGTTAGACGTTTGAGGCGAAAGACGCTGTGGCTTAATGAGGGGTGCTGCTGTGCTCCCTACTTTGAATCTGCATGCAAGAAGAGCCCGGAAAAAAACTAGATAAAGAAGAGAGAGAAGAACCACAAATGCCAATCCCTGTGGTTTAATTATTTTAATTATCATCTTCTGTTTGATTCCATCCCCCCCCCAAAAAAAATTAATAAATAAATATGGTCCTTTAAAAGATGCTGGTTTGGGTTAATCTGATTAAAAACTCTGCTGGTGAGGAAGATAAAAGGCCAGCAGTGTCAGAATTAATCAACAGACTTAAAACTGACATTTCTGATGGGGAACTTTGGTGCTTTATCTCTCCACTTTCTGCCTGAAATGATCAGGATTGGTAGCTCTGACAATTAACTGTGGTTTGAATCAGGTGTGGTATCTCTGAGTATTAACTGCGGTTTGAATCAGGTGTGGTAGCTCTGAGTATTAACTGCGGTTTGAATCAAGTGTGGTAGCTCTGAGAGTTCACTACCTTAGAAATCCGTTGTGGTAGCTCTGAGTATTAACTGCGGTTTGAATCAAGTGTGGTAGCTCTGAGAGTTCACTACCTTAGAAATCAGTTGTGGTAGCTCTGAGGATTAACTGCGGTTTGAATCAGGTGTGGTAGCTCTAAGAATTTGGTGCTGTTTGGATCGGTTGCAGTAGCTCTGAGAATTCATTGCCGTAAATACCAGTTGTGGTAGCTCTGAGAATTCACTGGCGTATGAATCACGTCGCAGTAGCTCAGAGTCCACTACCCAATGAATCAGGAGAGGGTAGAATTCATTGCTGTATGAAACAGTTACAGTGGCTCTGAGAATTCACTGCCATATGAATCAGGTGTGGTACCTCTGAGAATTCACTGCCATATGAATCAGGTGTGGTACCTCTGAAAATTCACTGCCATATGAATCAGGTATGGAATAGGCCCTTAGCCAGAAATATATTTCGTATTTCTGGCGGGTCAATTTCACCAACCAGGGAGCGGAAACAAATTTCGGGGTGGAGGGGAGTTCAAACCTGTAATTTTATTATGTGTCCCTGTGCCTGGTGCAATAGCTTGAAAATACATGTGTTTTACATCTGTGTATCTGAGAATGCATTCTGCCCCACATCATGGAGTCCCATCACTTTGATCAGTTTCTCTTTTATTAAGCCATTCTCAGGTTCGAAACACATAAATATGTCTGCTACACTTAAGCAATCAGAAAGAGACAGAAGGTAATAGTAAACAATTCAGAGGATTTGATGGCAGTTTAGAGTCTGTAAATGAGAGGATTGCATTGAACAGAGAGGACCTCACGTAACAGCAAAGCCACTGAGAGCTTCAATGGAGGGAAGCGGGAATGCAGAGTCTGGCAGTGCGTCTGATGATCCGCCCCCCGCCCCGCCCCCGCAGCCCCCCCGCCCCCGTGGCTGAGCTCCCCTGCTACCGGACATGAGCTCTTTCCTCAAGGTGATACTTCAAAGTGGCTCACAGACAGCGTGAGCCTGGCAGCCGGCATGTAGGTCCCTCCTGATCATGCTCCAGCCCCACTGGGCCGGGTTACTGCCAAGTTTCACGCCATTTGGCCTGAGGGACCCTCATCCCTTCGCCCTTAATGCACTAAATCCCATCTCATTACCAAATCAAGCTGAGAAAGTCAAGCTGCAGCGTTTTACAGCATTGAAATGTACAATGACGTCGTCCCATGTGAAAGAAAGGGAGGATAAAGGTGGATTGACAGGCAATACCACAAAAATGGATTCCCTTCCATGGCATGAGAATTTTTATTGTGCTTCTCCTCCTCTATAGGAAATCCCTTGTGAGCTTTGGGTCAAGTTGATTCAACAGCGTCTTTCAAAACTGGACTGCATTCGACAAGTAAGGCCGCCCCTAACGTCTAGCATTTGGAATCTTCTACACATATACACACATCCCATAAGTGTATTATTCTTTTTTCATTTTTGTGCTCCTCCAAATTGCTACCTATGTCAGTGAAAATTAAGGATCGGGATAGTGAAAGGTGGGTTTCAAATGACTTGCGAGCTTCTCTGCACAATTCTTTTTGTTGGAAATGCTGTAGCAATAAATTATATATTAGAATCTTTAAAGTCTTTAAAGCTTCATTATTTACTGTATAGTGTGAATCCATCATCCATCCATCATCCAGAGTCTTGGAATTTTTTTCCTTTAATGTATTTAAGACTAATTGATACACTAATAGCAAGTGACTTCATTGGACAAGTTCAATTAATTACATGTGGACACAAGGTGGTCCCACCAACTCCTGTGACAGTTTGAATTAGAACCTAGTCAACAGCAATTTTTGACAAATTTGTGCAAAAAAAATAATAATTTCATGAAGTGAAGTTCTCTTCAGTTGAGGAGAAATGGAGGTGCTGTTGTGTTCCCTTGGCTTGAATAGTGGTGTTGAAGAACCAAATGAGGTCATCTGTGATGTACTTACCAAGAAACTTGGTGTTTCTGGTTGTCTCTATAGTAGATCCGTTGATGGAGAATGACGAGTGATCAGTATGGGCTTTCTTGAAGTCAACAGTCATCTCTTTCATTGTATCCACCTTTAGATAAATTGATGCTCTTGCCCCAGCCCACTTGCCACTCAATGTCCACTCTATACAATGACTAATCACTGTTCCTGATGGGGCCCACCATGCTCAGTATCACCAGCAAACTTGATAATGTGGTTTGAACTGAGCTGGGCAGTGCAGTTCTGAGTCAACAATGACCAGTGACCTGAGCGTCTCTCTGGGGAGTGCCAGTGCCCAGTGTGGAGGTATGGAGATGTTGCCAATCCACGCTGCCTGAGGTCTTTTGGTCAGGTTCACCATATCTATCTTCTTGCTGAAATACATTCCAAGAAGATTTTTCTTGCATAAGTATCTTTTTTTTTATCCAGTCAAGTCCAGGGGAGGGTGTTCTTGGTGAACCACTTAGGGTGATATGCAAACTGTAAGCTAGGGAATCTCACCTCACATCAGCCATGGATGGACTGAGTACCTGATGGTTTTCCTCATCATGAACATTGTTTCATGCATCAAACTGTGTGGTAAAGTAGTTCAGCACATTTGGGAGGAAAGCATCACTGACAGCAGTGTCAGGGATGATCTGAATGCCCTGCCACATGCTCCACGTGTCCCTGTTGCCTTGGAAGTGACCATGGATTTTTCATGTGTATGTATGCTTAGCATCCCTGACGGTCCAGGACAGGTTGGCCCTCACAGTCCCATCTGAAGACATGGCAGGTTTTCAGCGGCACGTCGACCTGTGTAGTCATTCAAGGTTTCAGGCTGGCTCGCGCTCTAATGGACTTGGAGACCATTACATCATCTGTGCAGTCGCTGGTATTTCCAGTCACAGATGCTGCATCCTCTGAGGTGACCGTAGGAAGGAGCCTCCTTGAACATAGAACAATCTGCATGATCTAAACAGTCCTGCCGTGCCAAAGCAGCTCCTTCTGGCCGTATTCTGATACTCGTCACAGCCAGTTTAGCACGTTTGATCAGCGGTCTGGATGCTGGAGTCAGCATTACAGAAATGTGGCCTGAGTGGTTGAGGCAGGGGGCAGTTTGTAGCTGTGTATGTGTGGCAGATGTTCGTATAAACAAGGCCCAGTGTGTTCACCTCTGTCTACAAAGTTAACATTGTGATATGCGAAGCTCACTCGAGATTTGCATGCTTGAGATCACCCATGACGACTAAAAGCTGCCGAGGTAACCCATTTGCAGTTGGCTAATGGTTTCACAGTGAACATACTCCCTCAGTGTTGGCGCTGGTAGGGATGAACGCTGCCTGAACTCTTATATGGCCGGCATTTTTAACTTTAGCAGCAGGGAGGAGTGTGATTAAGGAGTTGCACCAAAAAAGCTTAATGTCTCTTGGGGGGTTACTTCTGTTGTACCTTTGAACAGGCTATTTAAAGCAGGTTTCTATATAATTGGGTAAAACTAAGTTATGCAAAGTTTTGCATTTAAAGTACTTATATCCATCTGTCTTCTGACCACTTATCCTGGCCAGGGTCATGGGCTTATAGAAATAGTATTATAACTATATAATACAGAGATATAATGGGTTATTTATGAGTACTTCTGAGTGTCTGTAATTAGTTCTTTAAATGCATCAACAGCAATGGCAGTTAGCAGCAAAGTACATTACATCTCTAAGGCAGCGTAGATGGGAGCCTTTTAAGGGGTATTTTTGTGCGCTGATGCATGGTGCAGGAATCAAGCGGCATAGTGCGTGACCCGTTCATCCGTTGCCCTCGTTGATCATTGGGTAACTGGGGAGACGGGGTCTTCATTATCAGGAGCATCTGCGTATGCTGCGGGCCGAGCAAAGATCAAAGTATCCAGCGAAGGGTAGGCAGTGGGCTGCAGCGGCCACAGGACTCTGCAAAGGGTAGGCAGTGGGCTGCAGTGGACACAGGAGTCTGCGAAGGGTAGGCAGTGGGCTGCAGTGGACACAGGAGTCTGCGAAGGGTAGGCAGTGGGCTGCAGTGGACACAGGAGCCTGCGAAGGGTAGGCAGTGGGCTGCAGTGGACACAGGAGCCTGCGAAGGGTAGGCAGTGGGCTGCAGCGGCCACAGGAGTCTGCGAAGGGTAGGCAGTGGGCTGCAGTGGACACAGGAGCCTGCGAAGGGTAGGCAGTGGGCTGCAGTGGCCACAGGAGCCTGCGAAGGGTAGGCAGTGGGCTGCAGTGGACACAGGAGCCTGCGAAGGGTAGGCAGTGGACTGCAGTGGCCACAGGAGCCTGCGAAGGGTAGGCAGTGGGCTGCAGTGGACACAGGAGCCTGCGAAGGGTAGGCAGTGGGCTGCAGTGGACACAGGAGCCTGCGAAGGGTAGGCAGTGGGCTGCAGTGGACACAGGAGCCTGCGAAGGGTAGGCAGTGGGCTGCAGTGGACACAGGAGCATGCGATGGAGGAAGCATGGTTAGGGAGTCGATGGGTCGACACCAGGGGGTCGAGAGGGACACCTGCAGTGTGAGGTGCCGTGTCTTCTGAAAGCATGTCATCCTGGACCCCCGACCCAGACCAATCCAATCATGTTCTAAATTTTTTAGAGCCCCTGTCACCCAGGGTCTCTTGGAATTGGCCGAACTCCCCCCCCCAACCCCCCCCCCCCTTATATGGCGACCTTGGTGCAGGGGTACCCACTGATGTGAGCAGCAGGGAGGAGCTTCTTTGTGTTGGGTTAGTGGCACTCATGAGGCTTCACTTACACAAAAATGGCCTCTTCAGTCCCACTTTGTGGTGTAATCAGTGTGTGTGTGTGTGTGTGTGTGTGTGTGTGTGTGTGTGTGTGTGTGTGTGTGTGTGTGTGTGTGTCTGTGTGTGTGTGTGTCTGTGTGTCTGTGTGTGTTTGTGTGTGTATTTGTGTGTGTCTGTGTGTGTTTGTGTGTGTATTTGTGTGTGTTTGTGTGTGTCTGTGTGTGTTTGTGTGTGTCTGTGTGTTTGTGTGTGTGTTTGTGTGTGTATTTGTGTGTGTTTGTGTGTGTCTGTGTGTGTTTGTGTGTGTATTTGTGTGTGTTTGTGTGTGTCTGTGTGTGTTTGTGTGTGTCTGTGTGTTTGTGTGTGTGTCTGTGTGTGTATTTGTGTGTGTTTGTGTGTGTCTGTGTGTGTTTGTGTGTAGGTGTATGTCTGTCTGTCAGTTTGTCTGTGTGGAGATTATGTTATATTACATTGTGGGGACCAAATGTCCCCCACCATGTGATAAAAACCTCTCATTTTGATGTTGCGGGGACCATTGTCCAGGTCCCCACAAAGATCTGTGAATGCAATCAAAAACCTGAAAAATGGCGAAAATCTTGTATTTTGTTTGGTTACTTATGGGTAAGGTTAGGGCTGGGCAGAGGTTAAGGTCGTCATGCTGGGATTAGAGTTTTCCCCACAGAAATGAATGGAGAGTCCCCACAAAGATATAATTACAAACCTGTGTGTGTGTGTGTGTGTGTGTGTTAGAGAGAGAGAGAGAGAGAGAGAAGTCCTGAGTCAAAATCAGGCTGCAGAAACAGTGTGAAGTAGGTGTTAAGCAAGAAGATCCTGTGTTAGGTTTTCGCCAAACTTGTAAATGATGCACTTTTAATGAATCTCCTAATTATAATCCAGTAGCCCACTGAATAACTCACTGCAGTGTAAGGAAACCAAAGAACAGAGCTGGGATCAAATGAAAGGAGGTTATAGGAGATTTAATGGTATTGGTTCATACTGTGTACCAGGTCGACAATTAGGAAAACAATCCTGTGAGTGGCATGCGATTTGGGATTGTTATAACCTTTGTAATTCAAATCAACACACAGGTATTTGGATTTTATTTGATTGTTTTATTAATGTGATCTTTAACTACATGCATGCACTTGATCCCACTGATTTTAGCAGTAAATGTAACAGAAGTACCCCATGTAAAGTACCCACACTGACTCCTCCACAGCCCATAACCAGAAGTACCCCATGTAAAGTACCCACACTGACTCCTCCACAGCCCATAACCAGAAGTACCCCATGTAAAGTACCCACACTGACTCCTCCACAGCCCATAACCAGAAGTACCCCATGTAAAGTACCCACACTGACTCCTCCACAGCCCATAACCAGAAGTACCCCATGTAAAGTACCCACACTGACTCCTCCACAGCCCATAACCAGAAGTACCCCATGTAAAGTACCCACACTGACTCCTCCACAGCCCATAACCAGAAGTACCCCATGTAAAGTACCCACACTGACTCCTCCACAGCCCATAACCAGAAGTACCCCATGTAAAGTACCCACACTGACTCCTCCACAGCCCATAACCAGAAGTACCCCATGTAAAGTACCCACACTGACTCCTCCACAGCCCATAACCAGAAGTACCCCATGTAAAGTACCCACACTGACTCCTCCACAGCCCATAACCAGAAGTACCCCATGTAAAGTACCCACACTGACTCCTCCACAGCCCATAACCAGAAGTACCCTGTGTAAAGTACCCACACTGACTCCTCCACAGCCCATAACCAGAAGTACCCTGTGTAAAGTACCCACACTGACTCCTCCACAGCCCATAACCAGAAGTACCCCATGTAAAGTACCCACACTGACTCCTCCACAGCCCATAACCAGAAGTACCCCATGTAAAGTACCCACACTGACTCCTCCACAGCCCATAACCAGAAGTACCCCATGTAAAGTACCCACACTGACTCCTCCACAGCCCATAACCAGATGTACCCTGTGTAAAGTACCCACACTGACTCCTCCACAGCCCATAACCATAAGTACCCCGTGTAAAGTACCCACACTGACTCCTCCACAGCCCATAACCATAAGTACCCCATGTAAAGTACCCACACTGACTCCTCCACAGTCCATAACCAGAAGTACCCCATGTAAAGTACCTACACTGACTCCTCCATAGTAGATAATCAGCCTTTTATCTTGCAATCTTATTCTACAATTAATATGCCTGCAATCAAAACACACCAAATTAATTTTCCTGATGGGTTTTTTTTCTTTCTGAAGTGTCAGTTTCTGTGTAGCCAGAGGAAAAAAGTATGTATATCATTAAACTGCAAGCGGTCCTTTTCCTTTCTAAACTCTGCAAATTGCCTTGCTCAAGCTGAATAAATTACTAAACTTTTTCACTTGGCATCCTTTAACTCTCATCTTTTAGGCATAGTAGTTTGCGCTTATAATTTCCTTTAATCTAGTAATGGATGTTTATCCCTTCAGGCTACATGTCTGATGATATTTATCAATTTATTTCTCATTAACGTGGATAAATGCGGGGGATTCGGCCTGAAATAGTGGCTATTTCTGCATAGCTGCAGGGCACTTTCACCTGCTAGACAAAGCCACTCAGCACGCTTCACTTATGGGCGGAAGCCTCTCTGTCAGAGACTCGAAGCCCTTCATCTCCCTCCGCTTCCTCGCACACACATTCGCCAGGCGTCATATTGGAACTGCAGCCGCCGCTCTTCTGCTTAATTACTGCGTCGTTCGTCTGCATTTGTGTTTGTGCGTACGCCTGCTCATGTGTCCCCCCTCTCTCTCTCTTCTCCTGTTTTGCAAATTAAACAACTTTTAATGTTGATCATTTCTAATCTAGGTCGCGGGGTTCATCTGTCTGGCAACACTTCTCGAACTTTTATGTGTCTTTTTCCTCTCTCATGAGGCTGTTGTTTGTAAAACTTTCGACTGGTATTCTACCGGGAAATCACAGAAGAGGGAAAACGGTAGGAAGCATTATAATGAAGTGAGCTGAGAGGTGAAGTGAAATAACAGCTACCTTCATACACAGGCAGACCGAAATTAGCAACAACCACTAATACAAAAAATGCAGGTAGCGACCTTTGTCATTCATGTGTCTAATGAGATTTCTCAGAACATTGTGCATTCGGGCACATATGACTATAAGGATGTCTATAATCTTTAGTTTCAGTGCAAGACAAAGATTAAAAACTATGAGTAATTGGTTTCTGAAAGTATGTTCTGTTTGTTATACTGTATTTTGGTAATTATCCTTTATTCAATGGCTTTCATTATTGACACATTACAGTCACGGTTGTCACACTGTAATTCTGCTCATAATTCATGCATTAAAATGTATTTCTGGTATGAAGTCACCACATCGGTATTGTTATATAAAATATATAATTTTTATGTATCACATAACATGACTGGAAAATTTTCATATTTGTATTAATGATGTTGAAAAAAGTTTTCCAGTGTTCTGTTTTTGGACACAACTTTGGGACACGCATCCAGAGCACAGCTTAATAAATAGCTGCATTTGACTGTATATTCCGGAGAGTTCTTACGTAAGGCCGGCCCTTAACAGTAGTTTGTCCCTTTGCTTGGTGCCTCGCTGTATGGAGATAATTAACTGAAATAGAAGTGAAACAGGAAAAGGCTGAAATTGAACTGTGAAGGAGAAAGGCTTCTCCTCAGAGACCGCCTGTGGAGGACATGCCTTTTTAATGGAAAAAACACACAGACAATGATTAGCTGATTAGCGGCCGGGTGACTAATTGCCTAATTGTACAGTGAAAAGGGGGGCCGGCAGTGGGCCCCAGAGCTGGGGGGTTAGAGCTCCTCCACGCGGGAGGCGTAGCAGCCTGGGAGGGTCTCTCTCCAGCTTGTCAAGCTCTGCTCCCCGTCGCCTCCCCAGCCTGCTGTTCAGCTCCCTGCGACATCTGCTCCACGCGTGTCCCTCCTGTGATACAGCCCCCCGCTGCAGATGTTACGGTCCCGGGGTCCTGTCTGGGCCCAGAGCCCCGGCCCTTTTGATGTGTGATAAAACGGAATGGAGTGAGCTGCCATGGGGCTCTGGAGGCTCAAGGGCCGTGTGTGTGTGTGTGTGTGTGTGTGCGTGTGTCTGTGCATGTGTGTGTGTACGTGTGTGTGTGTGTGTGTGCGTGTGTCTGTGCGTGCATGTGCGTGCATGTGCGTGTGTCTGCGTGCGTGTGTGTGTGTGTGTGTGTGCGTGTGTCTGCGTGCATGTGCGTGTGTGTGTGTGTGCGTGTGTCTGTGCGTGCGTAGGATGGTTAGAGCAGTGCGATTGTGAGTGCGAGTTCATTAGAATTTCAATGAAGCCTTGGCTCTGGGCTGGGACCTGGGACACCCCCACACCGCACACTGGGACCTGGGACACCCCCACACCGCACACTGGGACCTGGGACACCCCCACACCGCACACTGGGAGAGCTGCAGAGAAATGCCCACAACCTACTGCTAACTGCTACATTTAAAATATTTCTCTCTGCCCGTCGTGTCTCTGCCCCTGTCCTTCTTTGACTGGCTGTCTGGCTCTTCACCATAATATCCCAGAATTCCCCCACACTGCCTGTGCTTAACAACAAAATTTGACACCCCCCATATCTTGTGTCCATTATGAAATTCTGAATATAAATGGCACATTGTTCTTTTAGATTACAATCTGAAAAAGTCTAATAATAGGACACTATTATAAATGCTGCCGATGCTTAGTATCCGTATGCCTCCGTGCCAGAGGAGATAACGGTGAGTATATACACCCGAACAAACGAAGATCCCTGTCCTCTTAATGTGTCTCGTTATTATCCAGGCCGGCCCACCTCCACAGCACCAGGTCGCCGCCGTCGTATCGAAATGCAACACGTCCCGCGATCGGCGCTTGCTGCATGGGCAGCCGTGCAGTGTCAGTAGCCCGGGTAGATGCGTATTTAATGGCAACGTTGGCACGGGACGGGTGAGATCAGGTGAGGCGTCGAATAGGTTAACAGGCGGAGATCAAAGCGGGAGACAAAGGCGGATTTCAAACACGCCGGGGAGCCGTGCAACAAGCCTGTACTCCTCTGATAATACTTAGATCTATAAATGTTTGTTTGAGATATTTATTTATTTCTAAGATTATTCATTGCGATAATAAGTTGGGCCTAACAAGCACTTGAGGGAAATGGCTCCCCCCCCCCCCCCTTTTTTTAACTTTCCCGCTCCATTGCACAGTAAGCTCTGGGAGTTGGGGAACTATTAAAGAGAATTTCTTTTATTTGCAGCTAATGAATGATATGCATTCTGTGTTCCTCCTTCTTATATTCTTTTTATGGCTAAGTGGGAACAGAGGATAGGAACTGGAAAATTAGGCACATTTTCAAGGTTTTATTAATTTAACCCCTCCCCATTCCTTGCCAGATAAGATGTTCCATTCTTCGTTGTTTGTGCTGAGATATGTTCTGTCTCATTTGCAAATAAATGATACATATACTGCACATTTGCTATTTGAAGAGGCTATCATCCCAAATCCAAAAGATTTAACATTGGCATATTTTATTTTCCTTATGCCATAGTTTTCTATGTTTAATGTAGAAATTACATGTGTTGTGTTTTTGTAAAGATCTAATGTAACCCATCATTGATGTGATTTGGCATTGCTTTCTCGGGGATTAAGAAATCCTTGCGTGAACCGTTCTGTTTTATAATTCTTTGTACAGCTTTTTTGCACTTTATGTTCTGAAATTTGTCATTTTTCCAACCCATGGAAAACAATGATAATGATATAGGCCTGTTTGTTATATTAGCAGATAATTAGGTTGCTTCACAGAATGTAACTTCCATCACACAATACCTGAGTACAACAGAAATCCTCAATTCGAAAGTGTTGGGATGAATCTGGGAAGGCAAATCTCGTTAATGAATTAAAGCAACTGAAATGTACTTGCAAACTTTTTTGTCTCCTAACATGATTCTCCCCTGTTCCAGAGACAAGACCTTGCTAAACTTCCATATGTGGAATTGATTCCTTGTGTGTACATAAACAAGTTTGCAACACATTTATCAAAGTGCAAGGATGCGTTGTATAGGAATGTCATTTCACGGCATACTTTTAATCAGTCTTGGCTCCTAAATCCCCCTATGCAGAGGTGACCCACAGTGTTATGTAAGGTATAATGGCCTTAAACACCTGAACATTTTCATGTCACTGACTAGTCCCTGTGCTCCCCCAGGGCTGGGTGCTGGAGGGGATACCCCACAGTCGACAGGAGGCCCTGCTTCTGCAGGAGCTCGGCATTTCCCCTCACCATGTTGGTGAGTTCCGTAAGCCCAGGCCTTTGGCACTGGTTCCACAGCGGACTGGTCCCTAATGAGGGCTCTTAAGTCAAATCGCAGTGAGGATATCTCTCCAGTATGCAGTATCAGTCAGTTAAATGTCTGAATTAATATATGCCCTAGTAACGGAATGTGGGCTAAATTTAGGAGTAGATCTACAGCCTTGTCCCTGACATAGTGTCCATTTCTGTACTGACTAGTCCTGCTTGTCGAGATTAAGTGACTCTAGCCTGTCTGTGAAACGCCGTTCATTCCCGCCGCACGAAGCTACATGAGTGTTGCAATAAGAGGACTTTTTTTTTCCGAGTGATGCTGGAGGCACCTGATGAAATCCTGATTAGAAGGCGCCAGTGCAGGAGGGTCAGCGTCTGCTCAGAAGGTAAAGCTGAGGGCTCACCGTTAACAAGACGGTTATCGTCAGCACAGGGAGGCAGGAGTCAGGGAGCCGCATTACATGCTAAAGTGCACCCTTGTTGTAATGCATTTCATTATCACCAGCCCTCTGCAATATTGAACATGTTTGCTGAGTCCCAACAAAGGCTCTCTGTATAAAAATCTCCATTGGGTGTAGCGAAGCCTAGTTATAATGAACAAAAGCCTTGGGTCCCAACAGATTTGTTATAGTGAGAGGCTGCTGTATCCTATAATTGCCATCTCAGTTTGCATTGTGCTGGCATCTCATTTTGTCTGTCTCTGCAGATGGCTCTGAAGAATCTCAGTATGGTAATACTGAAAATATTTATTTAAACTGACCTCCACAAATTCACACATTGCTAGTAAATAATACAAATGTTGCAACTAATTATTGCTAATAAATTATGCCAGATTTGTTCTTTAGTAGCTCTGTCAAATTCAATTATCAGTCAAATTTACGGCATTCTAATGTATCGCGTACTTCTGCTTCTCTTTGTTCTCCAGATGAGAAGAGGGTTCTCTCAGATGACAACACTGCCACCCGGCTATTAAAATACCACCAGGAAGTGTCTGCTTTGCAAAGAACATTTCAAAACTGTCTCAAGATTATTAAAGCAGACCAATCCCATGAAGACGTCTTCGCTCAAGGTAACATTGTTGTTTTCTGACTGCTCACACAAAGACACACTTTCAAAGCAAAGAAGGTCAGCAAGCCCTTCTATCCGTTAAACACACAAACATGTATACGCTCAAATTTGTGAGTATGTACGATTTCACACTTGTAAGTCGTATGCCAAAATTACCACTAATGTCAACCAGCCATACTCAGCATGGTTTACAGCACCATCTGCTGGTAGGAGGTCAGCATTGCCAAAAAGCCAATGGGAGGCCAGATTTACCCTCCTTGTCACCCGTGCTGACGGTTGAGGGGATTGCCCTAGGCAGAGCCACAGGCACGGAGCGCCCCGTGTGGCCCTTAGCTAGGATGAACAGTCGTCAACAAGGCCATTAGAGTCATCTGAATACAACCTGTCTCTGTATTATTCCACTTCACTTGACAAAATAATTCTGTCACTCGCTCTGCTCTTGTCTCTGCTGTTATAGAATGAGACAGGTGTTGACTGTGGATCCTTTAGGTGTGTAGTTGTATAATTCCAGCTCTTCCCTATTCTTGAATTTCATTCTCTGGCCACGTCTCAAGTGTATGATTTTCCTAGTGGGCGCTTAGTCAGTTTCCTTATACGTCACACGTTCCTTTCGGTCGACTATAAATCCTGCCCAATTTCGCATTATTTTATGGAATCATTAATAATTTTTTACTCGTTCTGCCGCTACTCGATGTTCTTAATGGAATTTCGCAATGAAATCATGATAGCTGCCATTACATTGGGCTTGTTATATGACACTGACTGCATTGTCCTGTAATAGCTGTTGTTCAGAAATGGAGTGAGAAGGTCCAGACTCAGACCCCTCACATGAACATCAGGCACCCATAGCACTTTAGCCAGTCGCGAGGCGAGTGTTTCTAATTTTTTAATGAATTTGTGTTTTGATTTGCAAATGTGAGGTTTGGGCTTAGCAGTAATAGCTCAATTTATAATTAATAACATCTGATTTGCTTGATTGCCTTCAACAGTGCGAATAAAAAAATTGGTGGGATTTCTTTTTAGCATTAAGTATTTATGGGTCTGGATTGAAATACAAACTGTGATCAAACTGTCTCCTTGAATATTGGTTACCGCTAATTAATAATGCTGTTTGAAGACGACATCACCCCAATCTTCTGACTCATCCATTTTCTACATTAACACCCCCCCCTCCCCATCTTTCACACCGTTTATCACCGCTTGTGGTTTGGTATACAAATTAGCAATGCAGGGCCCAGAGATGGAGTCATTAGTTCTAATTAGGCTGTGGTTAATTACTATACACTAAAGAAGAAACCCATCATATTGAATAACGGCATTGTTGTAGCGAAACCCAACTGGAAACAGCTGTTGGTTCCCTTCAGAGGGTCACACTACAAACAAACGCTCCCCTGGAGTCAGGGGGGGGCCTCTCATCATTTATTGATTACCTGCTTAACTTCCAGATTAGCCAGCCACGTTTGTCATGTGAGGGACTCAGGCTGGTAGCGGCTGTTCTGCTCCTTGTAAGCGCTGATTTATTTGGTCTGATAAGGGATTTATTCTTATATTTAATATTTTTTACCTTCACGTGGATAGGGGCGCAGGAGTTAACGTGATGTTCGCCTTCAGGTTGCACGATGAAGCCCCCCCCCCTCCCCCATATGCGTGTGAGGGGGGGGGGGGGCGAGAGGCTCTTGCAGCAACCTCCCCAGATTTATAGTGCTCTCAGGAGCCGATTGAAGTCTTTTTTTAATCTTCGCTGAAGGGATAGGACGCCCCGGCGCGCTACAGCATGCATCTGCTGCTGCTTTGTTTTTGACATGGGGGATTATAATTAGAGACATTTATAACGCTTTGCCCTTAGAGAATTTCCCTTTTGCAGGTAGGCTAGGGGAGTAAGGCAAAAAAAGTAGTTCACCGGCAATATAATTCAGAGCAGCGGCGGAGGTGACGCCCGACGCCCCCCGCCCGCCGCCCGCCCGCCGCCCGCCGGCTGGGCTGAAGCACCCAGACCGGCTGAGAGCGATGTCGCCCTACGTGGAGCGTCCTTCGCTGTCGGCCCTGCCGTCACCCTGGCCTGTGGGAGGCGCTCTCCTCGGGGCCTTTTGGAACGAGCGTTTCCCGTTCGCTCTTTGGTCCCTCCACGTAATCCTAGCCATCTGCAGGCATTCGTACTGGTGACATCTGCATGTACTCATTCTTGTGCAAATGGCAAATAAATAAAGCATCATTTCATTCATTTTATTTTCATTTCATTTTCTTTTTATTTGTCCCCACAGCACTGAGCTACATACAGCGCCGGCCCCGGCCCCCGGCCCCCTACACGCCCAGGGTCCTTCTGTTCGGACCCCCAGGCTCCGGAAAAAGACTGCAGGCTGAGCTGATCTCTCAGAAATACAACCTTGTCAACAGTGAGCTCTCAATTATCTCCGGCGCTTCGTCTCTCTCGCCGCAGCCGTTCTCCTCTCTGACTAACCTCTGCCCTTCATGTTCAGTTCAGTGGTTACCGCTCACCTTTAACAAATCCTCTGCCTTTTCTTCCCACCCGTAATCTTTATCACCTTTCTCAGTCGTTCAGCCTCATTCTCAAATCTCATAGCCGTGTTCTTGCCCGTTCTTCACCCCACGATTCTGGATTTGGAGGGTGTGATTGCGCCATATGGCTCCCACGTAGCTACAGTATCTCTAAGGGCAGGTGTGCACAAATTTTAATTATGCTAATTATTTGGCATCTGTAACTGTTTGCGCTTTATTCTTCAAGAAATGTCATGGCTATAATTTGAGAGATGATCTAATCTTGATTTAGAATTCATGCGTCAGGTATTTACATGGTAAATATTTTATTTTGAGTCTCGGAAGTGAGCAGGCCTGTGTCCAGATTTTGCCAATAATTTTCATTCTCTCTGATTCTCCTCTGTGCCATACATACTCTTTGTTATACTGCTCCAATAACAAGCATAGGATATTTCTTTTTTTCCTGTACTGTTTACTTTCACAGTCTGAAAGGTTACATTGCATATTCTGTTTATTTAAAGTTTAATATCCTACTTTCTCTCTTTCTTAACCTCTCTCTCCCTTGTAGTTTGCTGCGGAGAGCTTCTGAAGGCAGTTTCTGCAGACAAGACAAGTATGGGAGAGCTCATTAAACCCTACCTGGCATCTGGAGAGCAAGGTACAGCCACGAAGAAGGTCTGAGGGGGTTGCGGAGCAGGAGGGGCGGGGGGGTGGGCTGGTGTTTCTTAGTGTCACGTGAAAGGATATTGGATACCCTGTTTCTGCTTAGTGGAGAGCTACTGTGATTTTTTCGACGGTCACAAACACAATATAATTCCGTGCTCAGCCACCTTCCTTTGTCATAAATCCAATAGTGTGACTTTTACACCTGTGTGCTGCGATAGTCCACAAGCACTGCGAGGTTTGCCTTACAGAAATGAGTAAATTGATGTAATCAACAGGACAGCGTAATACCCACCAACTCTCTGTGTTTATAACATGTTGTGTTTTGTCTAGCTGGGAAAACCGCCTTGGTTATGTTCATACACGTGACTGGGGGGTCCGTTTGCCCCTGCCGTCCATGCAGGAATGATCCATTCTCACAAGGCTGTAAAATGTCGCAGGCCACAAACACTTATTTTAACTTAAAAGTGAAGCTTAGTCAAGTTCAGAATTTCAAGCAATTTGCGCATGCGACACCAATTCTGTGCAGAGCTGGAATTCTGCTTTTTATGGATTGGCGACACCCCCCTCCCCCCACCGCTTTTCATGATGGTTTGGAGCTCACACCATCACAGCCTGAGCCTAAACAGCCTGCTGGCACGGTCAGGATGGAAGTGTCCGGCAAGGTGGCGGGTGAAACGTGTGACCAAGGCGACAGCATCTTGCCGCTGATGAAATAATAATGAACGGCTGCAGCCCGACTCTCATTTGCACATGAAAATGGACTCTTCTCACTTCCCTCCGTTTAATGTTCCGCGATGACAATCCTTCCCCCCAGTTTACATGCTAATGACTTAGCTGCGACTTCCCCATGTGAGACTCCCCAGCTGAGAAAGAGCAGCTTTTTTGTCTTGTTTTGTTTTTTGTTTATGTTTATTTTAAAGTTTATGTTTTAATCATGTGGCTTCATTTTTTCCTGGAATACGGCAAAGTACTTCCTCGTCTCCAAAAAAGTTGGAACGCTGTGTAAAATGTAAATTAAAACAGAATGCAATGATTTGCAAATCCTGTAAACCCATATTTAATTGAAAATAGAACAACATATCATGTTGAAACTGAGAAGTTTTATTGTTTTATGACAAATATATGCTCATTTAATTTGATGCCAGCAACACGTTTCAGACAAGTTCCACAAAAGAATGGAAAAGTTGTGTAATGCTAAAACAAAACACGTTGTTGGATATCTCACAACTAATTAGGTTAATTGGCAACAGGTCAGTAAGATGACTGGTTATAAAACGAGCCTCCCAAAGAGACAGTGTCTCTGTGCAGTGAAGATGGAGAGAGGTTCACCACTCTGTGCAGTGAAGATGGTGACCGGTTCACCACTCTGTGCAGTGAAGATGGAGAGAGCTTCACCACTCTGTGCAGTGAAGATGGAGAGAGGTTCACCACTCTGTGCAGTGAAGATGGAGAGAGCTTCACCACTCTGTGCAGTGAAGATGGAGAGAGCTTCACCACTCTGTGCAGTGAAGATGGTGACAGGTTCACCACTCTGTGCAGTGAAGATGGAGAGAGGTTCACCACTCTGTGCAGTGAAGATGGAGACTGAGTGGGCAACTAGTGCAACAATTAAAAAATAACGTTCCACAACATAATATTGCAAAGAATTTAGGAATTGCAATATCCACGGTACATAATGTCATTAAAAGATTAAAAGAATCTGGAGAAATCTCTGTATGCAAGAGACGAGACTGAAAACCAGTATTGGATAGCCATGATCTCCGGGTCGTCAAGCGGCACTGTTTTAAAAACAGATACGATTTTATAGTGGAAATCAATGCATGGGCTCAGGAACACTTCCAAAAACCACTGTCTGTGAACATGTTCATCACTGCATCCACAAATGCAGGATGAAACTCTACCATGCAAAGAAGAATCCATGTCTAAACATGAAGCACTGCTGGATTCTCTGAGCTCGAAGCAAAATGGAGAACTCTCCTGTGGTATCACAAATGAAAATTTAGAATTCTTTTTGGAAATTGTGGATGCTACGTCCTCTGAGCTAAAGAGGAGAGGGACCATAGAACTTGTTATCAGTTCAAAAGCCAGCATCCGTGATGGTATGGGGCTGCATTAGTGCCCATGGCTTGGGTAGCTTGCACATCTGGGATGGCACCATTAATGCTGAACGATATATACAGGTTTTGGAGCAACACATGCTGCCATCCAGGCAACATCTTTTTCAGAGAAGGTCTTGTATATTTCAATAAGACAATGCCAAACCGCGTTATGCACGTGCATGGTTCTGTGGTAGGAGAGTCCCGGCGCCTACAATCCTGAACTGCAACCCATTGAAAACATTTGGCGCATCATGAAACAAAAAATACAACAGAGACCTAGAACTGTTGAGCAGTTGAAGAATGGAACAAGAATTCACTTTCAAAACTCCAGCTATTGGTCTCCTCAGTTCCTAAACGTTTGCAGAGTGTTATTAAAAGAAAAGGTGACATAGTACAGTAGCAAACACGTCCCTGTCCCAACTTTTTTGAAACAAGTTCCTGGCGTCAAATTCGAATCGAACACATATTTGTCATAAAACAATAACATTTCTCAGTTTCAACATTTGATATGTTGTCTTTGTTCTATTGTCAATTAAACATGGGTTTACATGATTTGTAAATCGTCACATTCTTTTTATTTACATTTTGCACAACATCCCAACTTTTTTGGAAACGGGGTTGTACATCAACCATTTGGAAATCAGTTATTCGTGTTTATGTTTAGCTACAAAATAATGACTTATAGGAAGGACAGTGCAGACTAATATCATTATTAAATGCATTTGGGAATGTATGTAGGCGCACACCCATATTCAGGGTGTGTTTTTTGGATATAACAATGTGTTGGACTTCTCTGTGTTCTCATCAGTCATTCATGTATCATTTCATATTCTGTTTTCGCCTTTTATTGTCATTGTAATCCCAATATTATCCATTGTAAATTCCCGATTGCTCGGTGGCTCTCTTTCTGTGAGTAAGACGGCTTTGATGCCACAGCCAAGAAGGTCAGCCAGCAAAGGCAAGCGTGGTCTTCTGGGTAAAACTGGCCTTTCTACTGGAAAGCCTCAGTACCAGGAAATTGCAGCTTAAGCATGAGCCAGATGTGCGGAACTCTCTTCGCGGAGGATCTCATTTCATTCCTCCCGTTTTCATAGTGAAAGCGCACGTGCGAAATAGTGTCTGGCTGCACACCTCTGGCTTTGTTAGGATGTGTCTGTCGCCACCCCTGCGTCTGTCGCATGTCCTCCCCGTGTTCATGCCAGTTCAATCCCACTGCTCCCACAGTTCTGGTGAATAGGTGGTTCAATAGGGATGTTAGCGTGAACGCCCAGTTCTAGATGGGCACCCCTTCCTGGCCGTATGGAACCATGTGACATTTTTTCACAGTTCGATTGGACCAAAACAAGGAGCAGCTTTCACAGGTGAAGACATAAATAAAGGAACACGGGACCAACGCGTCAGGAGAAAACATCGCATGGGAGGAGATTATGGGTGCGGGGACTGGTGTCGTAGTGGTATCCGGGTTACTGGGGCGGTCAGAGCCATAACAGAATGGAGCACACCAATTTATACATATCTCCGAGAGCATGGGGCAGGTGGAATTAATCTATGTGAATAACCCCTTTCACCTGGCGCTCCCCCCAGAGACGGCTGAAGGCCACGCCCCCCACCACCTGCTCACGCCCTTTGTTTCCTCAAATAGGCTGTGCAGTGCCATGACCCTAATTGTATAAATGGTTGCTCAAAATTCAGGGTGAAAAGTAGCACGTTAGATACATGACTTGTTTGATATTTAGTCCGGCTTATATCAGTCAATGAAAATGTAGTTAGTAATCTATACACACAGACACATGACAGTACCGTGAACAATTTATTGAAGGCGGGGGCTGCATTGTACCCATTCTTCATACTGACAGATGGATTATCCTACAGCTCGGCCCAAATGTGGATTCTGACTTTTGAGTAACTGGGTGTCACAGGAACCGAGCTTCACCCAAACTGTCCCCTAATCATAGTCTCTTTCCCAGGGGTGTGTGAGGGGGAGGGGGGTGACACCTTAAATTACACGCGTGTTGGTTGAGCGCAAGCTGAAGCCGTGAGTTTTCCCTCTGACTGTCACTTCCCTCGTGAAAATGCTCCTTACCGCCGCCTTTTCTGTCCCTCTACCTCTGCTGACGGGGTCCTGAGCCTGGTATCCCACATAATGGCTGTGCTGCGGGAGCGGGAGGGGCAGAGCTGGCCGGCACGCTGTGCTCCGTCACGGTCAGTTTGCGAACGTAGCGGCCCCACCGCCCCCCCCGGCCCCCCTGAGAGGCCGCCACCTTGCCGCAGATGCCAATCACTGAGCCATCCTGGCCCTCCGTCTGCGCCATTTGCCTTGAGCAACTTTTTATTAATTTAATAAACATCCCGCGGAGACCTGCCACTCCACCAGTGCGACGGGGCCCCACCTGCCGACGCACGCCAGGTCCGGGCCTAATGAGGGGGGCGCTGACCGGGGGGGGCGAGCTGAGGCTGGCCGCTCTCACAGAGAACCTTTGGAGAACTCTACAGAGTGCCTACAGAGGGCCCCCATCATCACCGTAATCATGTCCCAGAGTCCTTTTTTATTAATTCGCTGTATCTCTGTTTTTTGATTGGACATTGCCACCCTCGTCCTATTCTAATGCATAGGGGAAAGGTTCCTCAATATGTAGAATTTAATGTCGTCTTATCGACCAGGAATACATCTTCAGGAACTTGGGGGGGGGGATAGCTGTAGCTCCAAATGAGTGGAGCATCCTTTAGAGAATATCTGTAGCGTTAGCATGGGGCTCAGTGCTGGATTCGCCCTTTTCCGTGTAGCCCTTTGTTACCTGAAAGCTCTCACAAGATAAGACGAGCAGATGCTTTTGCATGCACTTTTAAAACCCCTTTGATTCGCAATTAATTGGTAAAATTCAAAGAAGGCATGTCTTCTCGGGACGACGAACAGGAACAAGAGCGGGTTGGGTCTGACAAAGCCGGGAATCCATTCACGCCGCTAAGGAGCCGAAACATGAAGGGACCTGGAGATTTTGGCTAAATTAAATTCTGACAGCGGATGATGATTTCATTGGACAGTCGAGGCATGAAAAAATTATGAAAAGACCCACTGTAGCAGTTAAAATGAAATTCATGCGTCAAGGCACATAAGAACCACAAAAAATAAAAATTATATCAGAACCCGCGCAGTGTATTATAATCAAGAGGAACCAAGCATGTTATAAAAATAATTATGACCTCTGCTGTACTATAAAATTCATTTTTCTGTGGAAAATGGTAGGAAAGGAAGTCATTAAAAAGGCACACACCTTAAAGTCGGCATGCAGTTGAAACAAAGATACGTAGCAAAAAGATTCAAACTACTAACAGGGACATAATTCCTGCAGAAGGGAAGCAGGCTGCTTAAGTTTGCAATCCCAGGAAAATAGTATGTGATAAGAGTATCCACATTGCTGTAGATATTTATGTATTCATAATACTGAAAAATGTTATGTATAAAATAGAAGTAAATGTTGAGCGAGTTCTGTCTCACTTGGGTGTTAAAACACCAGAACAGATAGATTCTGAGACCAGAGTGATTCTGCCAGTGTCATTTGAAGGCCCCCTCCTTCTCTCTCTCTCTCCCTTTCTCTCTCTCTCTCTCTCTCTCCCCCTTTCACAATACCGCCCCCCTCCCTCCCAGTGTCAGTGCGAGTGGCAGGCAGAGAAGCTCTCCCTTAAATAATTTACAAGTTGATTAATAGACTCACAAGGGTATAATTAGGCAGAGGAGAGACAGTGGCTACTGTAACCAGTACAGTGCTTTGGGGATTTGGAGACCAGGATTATGAAGGAAATAGAAAAATAGTGTTATGAATAGAGGGGGTGAGAGGGGGAAGCGTAAGAGCCTCTTTCCAGGGCTTCTGGCGTTTGAAGCCGCTTCAGCAGGAGCAGGGAGCCGAGGTTTGTTTGATGTGGAAATTGGACAGTTTGAATCCGTCTACGTTAATTTTTCACAAGCTTCAGGCACCCCTTGGGTGCTGCTCACTTTTCTTATAGAAAAAATGAATTTTCTCATTCACCCCCACTCCTAATTCTCCCCCTCGCTGTTTTTCAGTGTACCCCTCCTTCCGTTTCCCGTTTATTAACCCTTAACCCTGTGATGATTTTAATAAGACACCTTCCTTGTGAAGCCGCTGAGAATAGCAATGGTAACTTTTTTTCCGTTAAACTGAATGCACATGGAAATTTACCATGTTGTCATGTTCCTTTATTTATGCTATTGATATTTATGTACCGTATGTCCCTCTTGATCTGATGTAGGATGATGTATTTAACACACAATTAAGAATATTAATGAAGATGAGTTTCCTGTAAACCATTTTTTACTGTCCATTAGCATGCTGTGACTTACGTCATGATGTTTCCTTTATTAAGAACAGATATTAAATGATATATTCATCTCCAGTCTTTCTGTAAAAGGAGATTGATGTTTCAGAAAATATCCACACTCACAAATGTGTCTGTGTTGTAATTAATTTAATATTTTTTTTTATATCTAATGTGGAAATATTTCTTGATTGGGGAAAAAATAGTCAAATATATCTTTGTTTACTTACATATATCTTAAAATACAGTATTATTATTTTATAATGGGGGAAAGTGTAATTCACAGAAGCCTGATCTTTTGATTCTGTGTTTGAGACTCTGCTTTATGGCAGTGGGTTTGTGAGAAGGAAAAATATACAGTTTTATTTATTGAAGTTCTTGTTCCTATGCCTTGTGTTGAAGAATGCATATTAGACTGGGTGGGATGCATGTTTATACATGCATAATTGTACTTGCACTGCATGTTTGCCGTGTGCTGGTCTGTAGCGCAACTGATCACCCACTTTGAAATCTCCAGGTGGTTATCTTTCACCAGCCAATCAGCATGGTCCCTGCCCTCTCTCCGTTATTGCTCCCCACCACCAGATGGAACCAGTGATGCCAGTAGCTGTGTTGTTTATTTATCTGGGTCTGCACCAAAGCGTTAGTGGGGCTGGGGGGAGGCGGGGGGAGGGGGTTTACAACTAAGCTAACAGGGTTTATGCAGTTCTGCTGGTGCACTAATTAAAAGTTTCTGCACTACCTTTGATGTCGATCAGACTAAGAAATGCTTGATAGGTTTTTCCTAGACGATCCATTGGCAGGTGCTTGCATTTGTGATCAAACTTTAATTTGTTTATTGTTAAATGCAAGACATTCATGCACAAGCACAAAAATCTAAATGTGACTTTATTGGTTTTGTCAGGAATGTACCAGTGAGCAAGGACTAATACGTGTAAAGACGTCTCGTAAAAATAAGAGTAAAAGCAGCTAATCCACGAGCCTTTGCTTTTCCAGATGGACACAAGTCCCTCACCGTCCTGTTGGTATTTTGTCGTTTTTTCAGTGCCCAATGACCTGGTTCTCCAGATCCTGACTCAGAGGCTCAGCCGGATGGACTGCGCCGCCCGTGGATGGGTGCTGCGTGGATTTCCTCGAAACATTGAACAAGCAGAGATGCTCAAAGAATCTAACTTCATCCCTAACAGGTATCTTCAGTATACAGCTTTTCCTTGTTTTCATCTACAGAACTCAATACTGCTGTTTCACTACGATGGCGTGGAATCACATTTGTACCACATCTGAAAATGCGTTAGTTGAAACCTGATAAGTGTTCAGTAGGTATTTTGAGACAAACTCACTTATACATCACTTGAACTTTTGGTGGTATTTAGTGTTAATTATTGCACCAAACTCTCTAAATATTGGCCAGCGTACAGAAACTTGGAGAAGGACTTTTCTGAGGTCTTGAAATAAACACAGCACCTTGAGTGGAAATGAAGGGCAAGAGAAACGTGAAATGCAGAGAATGAGCATATTACACGCACAACCTCTCGTAACTGCTGTCAGCGTGAACACATTCTCAGTCATAAAACAGGCGGTCAGGACCATCATAGCTCTAATTGGATTCTGGGTGGATGTGGAATTATTGTCCCATAGGGATCATTCTGGGGGACCGGGTGCAAACAAATCACTCGTCATGCACAGAAATGATGAGGAGGAAAAACAAACAGTGCAGGAATAACATACTCATTGTAGGATGCAAGGAATGCTTGATGAGGGAAGAGAGGCTCCTCTCTGGGGATCCGTGTGCCCAAACACGCTGAATAGGTGCGTTGTTCAGGTGCGTTGGACGCTCCATCATTTCTTCACACATTTTCTTTCTTAAAAACCTGTGCAAAGTGTTCATTAATAACATTTTTGTGTTTAGCTGTGTTAAAGTTGGTAGTTTGATTATATATTATGCAGATATGGTGTCAGTTTTAAAAAGTGAGACACTGGGAATTTGCTCAGCAAAATGTTACCTATTTTAATTTCTCTCTCTCTCCTCTCTCTCTCTCTCATTCTGGTTTTGGAAGAATTATCAGAAATGGGGGGATTTTTATTGCAGAGGAGAAGCAGGGGGAATAAGATGGGAGGATGTGCAGGGGTTAATTACTCTATTACTGGGCAGCTCAGTCAGGGGCTGTTTAAACATGGGGGTGCAGGAGGGGATTAGGTCTCATTACTCTGGATAAAGTAACAGCAGAGACCCCTCCCAGCCCCTTTTACTGCACGTTTGTTAAGCGTGCTGAAGAATATTCATATAGCCTGGCACTAGAAGAACAGAGAAGGAGAGATGAGAGGGAAGAAGCAACACGGAGCGGATTCTTGAGGCTTAACTCTCTTGATCTGTCACATCATACCTGAGCTCTGCACGACTGCAATTATCCCAAATACACGAGTACAGGTAGACTCAGATCTCTGACTCAGATTACCCTAAAGCATACCTTCCCCCTGGAGATCTGATGGCACTCTCAGATTATGCAGCCCATTGGTTGTGAGCAAAATTGGGTGCTGGATGGAAAGACGTATGAGGTCATCATTGGAATGGGCTTCCTGTGTCCCCCCCCCCTCTCTTAAACACCCCCCCCCCCCCCCATGTGCGTTAGGCCAAAGGCCTTCACTCACTCAGCTTTCACTTTACTGTCTTAAACCACATAACACGTACGTAGATTTACTCAGTATTGCATGTGTATGTATTGGGTAAATGGGTGTATTTATTTTACCTTCAACCATTATTCTAACAGAACGAGGCAGGTGTGCCTCATCACTTTGTGTGTTTAACTTGTCCGCTATGCAACCCTAGGGGGCGATAAGGGTGAATTACTGTCAGTAGACATGCATAGAGCCAAATCTGTAACTGGGGGTCAGAACGATGTTTCAGCTAAACACTATGAATTTTAAATTCAAATAGTTTTAATAAATTACTTGGCAAGTGTTTCTGATTATGTCCTATATATATATAGTATAACTGGAGAAAAATTTTACTTTCTCATTTTATGTGATTGGGATGCCAGTGCTCACCCATCCATCGATCATCCAGTTGCCTGTCTAGTACATGGTAATGGGGTATTTCTACAAGTTATACTGATTTTATGTAATTGTGGCCACTGCTTAGGTCTGGACAGTGAGTAGAATGACAAGACACATGCACTGGAGGACAGAATAGGGCATCTGTTAGGGTACGAGTTTAATTAAAGTGAGAGAGAGAGGAATGAAAACAAGGTTTTTGGTTTCTGCACAGTAAAAAGACGCTAGGAACTATAGGGTTTGGGCCTGAGGAAGGCTAACAGCTTGGATCAGACAATAATGCAAGGGCATGTAAACAGACATTGATTTTATAGTATTGGTTGAAGATTAGATGCAGCTGATGTGATGGGCTCTTCACCTGTCGTTGTCCCACCTGAAAATACCTAAATTCTTCCATGGGATATGGCTGCTGTTTTATTACTCTCAACTTAAATAATTTTCAAACAAAACTAAAATTAACATTAATGCGTCATGCACATGACACCGTTCAGTTTACACATGTTCACAGGGCAGTGTGTGTCCCCAGGTGCCCCTGTTGAGTGTTACCAAAGCATTTAGCTCTCCTCTTCCATCACCCAGAATCCTCTATTGTAGGGGTGGCCAACCTTATCCACAAAGGGCCGGTGTGTATGCGGGTTTTTGGGATAACCTGTAGGTCAGCTGTTCAAACCCACGTGTGAGCACTCTTCAGCCAATCAATCCTCTAATTAGTAATCTAATTAGGCAGTTGCAGCGAAAACCCGCAAACACACCGGCCCTTTCTGGGTAAGATTGGCTACCTCTGCTCTATTGTTCAAAGAGGATATCAAGGAAAAAGGATAAAAAGGAGCTGAAAATAGTGGAGAGTTAATAGAAAACAATCATTTACAAAAAAGAAAAGAAAGAAAAACGTCAATTGCGATTACAGTGAGATGTCTCATCAACTTGAGGATGGTGGGATTTACACCGATCTCTAGGAAGCATACTAACTCATAACAAAGCGTATGTGGGCTAATCCCATACCTACTTTGGATTCTAGTGTGTCGCTTGTTGAAAAATGAGGTTTCTTCAGGCATATTATCTTCATGCACATCGAGATCCTCCCATGACAAGCCTCTTACTTTGCCACAGTCACAGGAAATGACCTTCCACAGCATATTATATTCTTTCTGTGATTTCTTTTAAATTGATTCCTCACAAATTACATTTGCACTGCAAACTTTTTGTAACATGCACGTAATAGATGGACCAATTTTTCTGGTTAGTTAGGTTCTTTGTGAGACAGGTCTCTTGCATTGGACACAAGTTGACTGGATGTTTACCTATAAGAGATAATTGTACCCAGGCCACAAAATGATGTTATTCATGAGGGGATCAGCATTTGTATCTCACCTCCTGTAGACTCCTCATCCCTTGTTATAAACAGTATTTTTATACTCCCGCTGGTAACACTTTACTTAGGGGGACATGAGTAACTTAGTTACTCAAGTACAAATCATTTGGCGATGAGGGGGTGGAAGAAAAAACACTGTTCCACTGTCCATGTATGTCATGCTTCTGAGAACCTGGAGGGAGGTGGGAAGGAATGAGCCCTCTGGCTGTTGATCCTTCTATAGCTCCTTCCTTTCATAACTTAAATAACATTTACTAAATTACATTGGCAAGTTTTACTCTTAAACAACCGTAACGGTTATTGGTGTACTGAACGCTGCATTCCAAGTAACAAGGCAAATCAGCTGATCTGATGAAGACTTATGTAATATTGCAAAAGTCATCAAAATTTGACCCTACTCTTGAATTGGGTATCTCGTCTTTATTATTTTCTCAGAAACTTCATTCCTCAGTTAAATGGCGTGCCTCTAGCATGAATACGTCGTTTGAGTCAGATAAAGAAGCAGATTAATGCATGGCTTAACTGGGGCTTATATTATATGAATATCACACCACACAATATGTAAACACAAGCTGGCTGTTCAGTAAAGGTGTCCAAGATGTGTGTCTAGACACAGAGAAACTGGTGATTATGGTAAAACAAGACAGGAAAACAGAGAAAGTGAAGAATGTACAGTGCCTTTTTTATTTAGAGTTAGCTAATTGTGGAAGCGGCCTCCCTGTGAATAAAATGATTAATGTGTGAGGCCGCAGTTCTATACCTTTCCACATAATAATTGAAATAAAAACACACACAATCATTTCTATCAAAATACAGTTATACGTAAATGCTGTGCCTCTGTAGCAAGATTTATTTTTTTCAAATAGCTCTCCCATTATAAGATTGAGGGAAATCAATAGGACCATCTGGCTGCGAGTGTGTGTAGCGGGAGCACATTAATATTGAAGGTTTTCAGGTCAGGTCTCTCTTCAGGAGTGGCTCAGCTTCTCCGCCCTAATGGCACAGAGCAGTCTGTCATCGATGAGGAGCACGGGGAAGGAAACGCGGAGGCATCTGTCCTGCCACGCTGCCAGCGACGGAGGGCAGAGAAAAATCTCAGCGCTCGCTTGCAGGTTTTTTTTTTTCTCCATCCCATAAAACCTGCACCTAGAACTTTCCAAATGAATCCTAAGATGAACTCCGAGGGGAAGTTCTCAGAATAGGTTTCATTGGCCAAGTTGAGCAGAAATTCCGATTTGATTAGATTTTTCCCATATTTTAATCCCTAATTATTGTTCTCTTTGGGATCTGCTCAGATCATTCCCTACTTACAGGTTGGCTGGATGTTTACCTGTATCTCAGGGTTATTTGTATCGTAGATACAACATTATGTTAATCCTGGGGGGGCTTCAGCGTTTGGATCACCCCCCCCCCCCCCTCCCCCGCTGGCACCTCGCCCTCTGATATTAACAGCATTTAGAAATGTTGGTTAATAGCAAGAGTGGCCTTTTACATTGCCATCCGCAAAAGCTCAATTACTCCACAAAGAGCCTCTGGCGCTAAAGCTAATGGCAGGAGACCCCATTTGCATAACATTATCTTAATTGAGCCAGAGGGCCATGTTTGGACCTAGTGTGATAGAATGAGGAGATAATATTACTGATGGGATGCCGATGGGCGAGTGGCACAGTCTACCTGACAGCTTTATTAATTAACAGCTATCTAGTTACTTGGGCTATAAAATTGATAAATAAGTCAGTCAGTGATGGTGTAACGTGCCAGCGCATTGGCTTTTAATGGGGTGCCTCTCCGAAGGTCGCCACGGAGAGCTGGCACACGCTACCAGGCACCAGGATCCCTCGCCTCATTTCCTAGAAGGGCTCCTCTAACCAGCGCGTATCCTGAACCGCGTATCCTGAACCGCGCACCCGCCACCGGCATCGGAATCCGAAAGCCAAGCGCCTGTAGGTTGTACTCACCTTAAACGCGCCCGTGGCAGTTAGGGACCAAAGAGCTTGTGGAAGTGCAGACTTTGTGCTTTGAGTGGTTGAGCTGAGACGTTCATATTTCTGCTAGCTGGCAGGCGGGAGCCCAATTGAGCAGGGCTTGTTATTAATGTGTAACAAGTTCAGCAAGAAGCAGATGTTCCAGAAGAACAGCATAAGCTGGAATCTGGTGAATATTTTTTTTGACTCGAGATGCTTGAGATGAGCTTATTGTAGCAGCTCATTTGTCTTGAAAAGCAGCAGCTGTATCAGGGCAAGAGCGGGACCTCTGGCCCCTCACGTCTCTCCCTCGCTCTCTCCTGCATGCTGTACGGAGGCTCGCCCCGTGTCCTTATCACCAGCAGGGGCGCTGTGACTTCCTGTCACTGCTGTAGGGCAGTTGGCAGGGTTTTGTGGAGAAGCCCAGTGTGTCATTTTAGGAGCCGGGCTCCAAACACAGACTGAAACCCATGAAGGTAGTTTCAGGTAAACTAAATACACGACACTCTTCGGTGCTTTGTTATGTAAAAGCCGCCACCTGATTCTTGTGAAAGAAAAATAAACAAAAAGGAAAACAGACCCTTCAGATAAACTTCCCTCATCAGATAATTAAGGATGCAATCGCTCCAGTTTCCTCCTTTGCATAACTGTCCGATCGGCTTTCAAAAGCTGATCAATCACTTGCAGATACTGTCCTGCCGTTTCCGCTGGACTGGCCCCTGCCCTTGAGAGCTGCCACTCACGGTCCTCGCTAATGTAAGCGGAGAGGCCGCAGTCGCCTTGGCTTCTACTTAACGATAGAAGTCAGACAACTCACACAATGCGGAGATTAAAAACCAGAGAAGCTACAGTATACTCATACAACACAGAACACAGGTAAAGCAGGCAGACATCTTCATAGAGCTGCTGGTCTTCAGAGAAGTTCATAAACTTTTGCCCTCTGCGTATCGGTGGGAAAGGTCACGCTGAAGGTCACCAGCTTGTATCACATGTTTTTCTACTGAATTTCTGAGTTTCAGGCTGAATGAGCTACATAATTAAAGTTTATAGAGTATATAAACTTCCAAGTTCTAAATTTAAGTGCAAATGTCACGTTTCTCAGTTAGAGGCACCTCATTTGTGTATGTTAATAAGAATGGTCTTGGTAGAATGGTATCTTTCACCAGTTTGACACTATGTTCCCAGAATTTAATGAGGTTTAAAAAAAAGAAAAACATTTAAGTCCTCTTTTTACTGTTATTGATTATAATTGTCGCAGTATTCAAACCATAATATTGTCATTATCTCCTAATTGAGTGAAATGACCAGATGTATTTCATTGCATTTAATTGGTGTGCAAAAAAACAGGACATCATGCAGCGTTTAGCCTGTTGTCCGCATGACCTTGCTTTAATAAGGGGTGACTGATATATGTGCAGCCCTCTGAAAGCTGCGCCCCCACCCCTTATCACCCCACCCTGCCTGCTGCCCGTCTTTAACTACACTCCAGTTTGGCTGCTCTTCTGCTTGTTACAGCCGCAACACGAGTGCAAACAATCAAAGTCTTTGGGAACAATGAAATATGCATGGAAGTCCGTGACAGGCAGATAAAGCAGGGCAATTAGCCACGTAATCCTAGAGAGTTACGGGCAATCGCCAGGTTCGGCCCTCTTACGCCACCCCCGTCTGCTTGCTCAGTACTCTCCCGCTCTCTATTAGTTAAATGCATTTTGTGTGTCCGCTCCCCATCAAATCAAGCAACACTTCCTCTAATTGGCTTATAAATAATACAACAGGGCCCGAATTATAATTTAATCAGTGGTAAACATTGCAGGGGCCATCTGTAAAGAATCTATCCCTCATTAATTTCTTAATTTGGGTAGATGGAACAGGAGGGAACAGGAGTAGAGGGAGCTGGATGGTTGTGGTGAGCAAGGAAGGGGTTTCAGGCGAATGCGGGCAGTCACATCATCTTCACTAAGGAGGGACAGCCCAAAGAATGGGGAAGAAGTCACTTTGGCACAATGCATTCAAGTCCGTGCCCCCCGCCATCCATATCGTACACACATGCCCCATCTCCCCTGTATACTGTGTCATTTGCTAGTGTCAGCTCTGTCAGTGGTGCAGGACAGTGATCTGTGTCAGTACCATCAGTCGTACAGGACACTGCAGGTACAGGTGAGACAAAGGATCACAATCAGCCGTGTCAGTGGTAAAGGAACCGGGATCTGTCTTAGTACTGGCAGTGGTGCAGGACACTGCAGGTACAGTAGAGATGTATAGGATCATGGTTAGCAGTGCCAGTGGTACAGAAGCCTGAGAGATAATCACACGTTAGCACAAATCGACTTGGTAAAAGCATCCACTGTAAATGAATTCCTTTTAAGCCACCCCAACCCCCGGCTATAACATACAGCACACAGCACAGCCAACACACCATCTCATCGCAAATCATTTTCTTTCTATTAGGTTTATGAATATTTCATAATATGGCATAAATATTAATTCTAATAGCTTTGCACAGTAGTTATTTATTTTTTCAAGACAAATATTCATAAAAATTTCAGGAAACTGTTTCTCTTGAAATAATTACATATTCTCACACTGCAGTTACCAGGTTACCTAAAAACACAAATAAAAACCTTAACTTTAAGACAAATAAACCCACAAGAGTTCCATTCACTTTGCACTCTGTGACAGGGTACATTTACATTATTGTAAATATTCGGGTGTAACTGTTGATGATTTTGTAACTGTTGTAAATAAATATTACAGTGCATTCGTCCGACGTCTTCCCAGACCTACCTCAGTCAGACAATCCCCTACCGCAGTCCTCAGGAATCCATCAACCATCATTAAAGTGTTTCTGGCATCCTAACAGATGAGATAAATATGAGGGGAACATCCCACCCCCCCCAAGTTCAATGTCTCAGTACAGGATGCAGTTTTGTAATATAAAGGTGAAAGCCATCGGTAACGTGCCAGTTGCAGTGCAGGGCTCACCTTTCACGGGGGCTTTGACTTTGAAACCCCTGTGAAGTTTGCAGCATGTTCGGGAGGCCGTGTGTTGAGCGTGGTCCAGATAGCCCATGCATCAGTGAGTTGTGAGGACAGCATCACAGTGAGGAGCACTTTCCTACAAGGATCCGCAGTCCTTCAGCGAGGACCTTTATTGCTTCCTCATCCGTCTCCAGCAACTGCTTTTTTTAAACTCTTACCTGTATTACTGCAGCTCACCTTGTGATTTTCCGCCATTAGCAGTGTACATTGCTGAAGATATACTACTTACACTAAGTACATACGCCAAGAACATGCCAGTGTCTTAACATATTCACGTTAAGCTAGAAGTGAAGAGGATCTTCCTTTCATGCAGCTGAAATACAGAATGGAGACGCACATCATCTCTGTCTTCGCCGTATCTCATCCACGTGGAAGAGAGGAATAAAACGATATCAGAAGTGTCATATGAAAGATTTTCAGAAAAGCGGAGGTATTCCCGCACTGCTGAGACACATCCAGTGTTTAACGCTGTCATTATTAAAGCAGATTCACACCGATTTGGACATGTTCTACCTGAAGGGAAAAGCAAAACCTAGAAGACTGGTATGTTTCTTCTGATGTGTGCAAGAAGTTATGGAATTCCTGCTTGTGAGCTTGAGTATGGAGGCAACAAGATCCCAGTCTGATAGAGCCATCAAGCTGCTAAATTTGTAGGGCCTGCCTGATTCGTCTTATATAAATTATATATCTCATATCTGATCCCAGGTGATTTGATCTAATTAGCAGAGATGGGTAGAAGCATGATTTGGGGCCGTTTAATGAAGCAGTTGCTGATGGAATCAGCCGGAAGAATTAGGCCGTAGTGATCGCTGGACGCTGCTTTCTTCTGGCCTGACATTTCTCCCGTTGTCATAAACGTGTGCTTCAGGCTGAATGTTGCAGGACCCTTTTCTACATGGCGGAATGATGTCTTAGTCTTGAGAGCATCCAGGGGAGCTAAAATGAGACAAGATCCTGGCTTCAGCTTCGCAGACATTCCGCCTCTCCCACAAATTGACAGCAGCTCCCTGACACCCGCAAATGATGCACAATATCTCAGAAATCTATCGTTAAAATTACCTGGCAAGGAGTTTTACTGCCATGGTCCTGCTCAACACCACCCCAGCCAGCATTAAGCTTGGACAGTATCTAATTTTTAATGCCATCATAGCTTCTAGACATTATACCACGGTATTCCAGTATTTGCCAATAAAATTTGCAGAGAAGTTGGGGAATTTTCAAATAATTCCCATAATACAGCGTAAACCTAACCACCTCACTACTACTGGTTGTCTGTCATCCGCTTCCCTGAAATCAATATGCCTGTTTTTCCCAATCCGGTCCTTTGGGACCCTCAGTCGGTCCATGTTTTTGCTCCGGGTAGGGTGCTGGGGGGGGGGAGCAAAAACATGGACTGTCTGTGGGTCCCCAAGGACCGGATTGGGAAACACTGACCTTAGCAGTAACATAGGCTGCTTCATGCATCCTGGAAGTATCAGTGTGGTGTAGTCAGAAATCCTCCGACTGATTCTTCTGGTGCTCCTCCTCTGCAGGGTTTTCTTCCTGGAGATGCCTGACGACGCTGTAAAGGAGGTCGTCACCTTGAGGGCCGTTGATCATGTCACAGGCGAGAGGTAAAGCAGCAGCACTTCACTGTACCTGAATGTCTGGGGGTTCCTTGCTCGTCATTTTATTTTATGCTTTTTGTCCTGGACCTCGCGCTCCCTGTAGGTACCACTCGCTGTTTAAGCCGCCCCCTGGCCCGGAGGTGCAGGCCCGGCTCTGTCAGAACCCCCGCGACTCTCAGGCCCGCTTGCTGAACCGGCTGAGCTGCTATTCGGTACAAGTCCCAGCCCTGAAAGCCATGTACCCTGATGCCGTGCACGTCAACGCCGACCAGGACCCCCGCGCCATTTTTGAGACGCTGGAGAGTCGGCTAGTAGAGCGCTTGCCAAAGTGTTACTCTGTGCTCCCAAGCACACAGGAGCCTGGTTCTGGGGAGAAGGCGGGGGAGTAGCAGGCGTAGAGCGGGAGAGCAGGGGAGTAACAGGCGTAGAGCGGGAGATCAGGGGAGTAACAAGCGTAGAGCGGGAGAGCAGGGGAGTAACAGGCGTAGAGTAGGAGATCAGGGGAGTAGCAGGCATAGAGCAGGAGATCAGGGGAGTAGCTGGCATAGAGCAGGAGATCAGGGGAGTAGCTGGCATAGAGCAGGAGATCAGGGGAGTAGCTGGCATACAGCAGGAGAGCAGGGGAGTAACAGGCATACAGGTGGATTGCAGGGGAGTAGCAGGTGTACAGGAGTGCAGGGGAGCAGCTGGTGTACTGAAGGAGCGCAGGGGAGTAACAGGTATACAGAAGGAGCTCAGGGGAGTAACAGGCATACAGCAGGAGTGCAGGGGAGTAGCAGGAATACAGAAGGAGCTCAGGGGAGTAACAGGCATACAGCAGGAGTCCAGGGGAGTAGCAGGTATACAGATGGAGCTCAGGGGAGTAACAGGCATACAGCAGGAGTCCAGGGGAGTAGCAGGTATACAGAAGGAGCTCAGGGGAGTAACAGGCATACAGCAGGAGTCCAGGGGAGTAGCAGGTGTACAGGAGGAGTGCAGGGGAGTAGCAGGTGTACAGAAGGAGTGCAGAGGAGTAGCAGGTATACAGAAGGAGCACAGGGGAGTAACAGGCATACAGCAGGAGTCCAGGGGAGTAGCAGGTATACAGAAGGAGCTCAGGGGAGTAACAGGCATACAGCAGGAGTACAGGGAAGTAGCAGGTATACAGAAGGAGCTCAGGGGAGTAACAGGCATACAGCAGGAGTCCAGGGGAGTAGCAGGTATACAGAAGGAGCTCAGGGGAGTAACAGGCATACAGCAGGAGTCCAGGGGAGTAGCAGGTGTACAGAAGGAGTGCAGGGGAGTAGCAGGTGTACAGAAGGAGTGCAGAGGAGTAGCAGGTGTACAGAAGGAGAGCAGGGGAGTAGCAGGTGTACAGAAGGAGAGCAGAGGAGTAGCAGGTGTACAGAAGGAGAGCAGGCATAGAGCAGGAGCATAATGACAACCTACCCTCAAATAAAGCTCCTCTGTGAATGCAGTGCATCTATTAAAGTGGTGTTTCATTTAAAAAAAAAAAATTTAATTACAGGCTTTTAGATTTACTGTAAATGTAACATTATTGCATCTTTGGTTACAACATAAGTTTCTCCCCAAGCTTTGACTTATTTCATTGCATTAATAGGACATATATGGTTTATTTGAATTATTTTTTGCACATATCCCATTGTCTGTATTTAATCATAAAGGACAGACTTCCTGTTAGGGCAGCCATTAGTCCCATGCTTTCGTGGGAAGCCATTCATTTTCTTTTTCCGCAGGAGCCAACAAACACTGCAAAAAGACACTAAAAATCGCCCTCTAACAACCCCCCCCCCCCCCCCCAGCCTAAAGCCCCCTGACCCTCGGCTGTCACAGAGGCAGACAGGACCCTCGTTAATTCTGAGTTTGTTTAATTAATGTAGCAGTAAAATACAGTCTGTTTGGGCCTTGTGTGCTGGGGGGTATTAGTTCCACTCCAGTGATCACATGCTGGAGAACAAGCAGCACTGCGGTTATTGACATCTTCTGCCAGTGCTCCTCCCGCAGCCGCGCCTCCCGTCACGGGTCACCGCTCCCCTCCCACCGGGACGGGCCGGTTAAGTAAAGCAGTTAGAAAAACATGTTAACCGACACATTTAAAACTCCCCTCAGATGGATCTCTATGACAACCCCGGATCGACTTAATTACCACACGAGGTCTGGGCCGTGGCTGCCTGCTTCAGCGAGGGGACAAGTATCTTCATTAAAGAGGCGAGGGAGGAGGGGTGTAAACTTGATGAAAGTTTAGGCTCCTTTTATTTGCAGGGTATCTATTTCCACAACCCCCCCCCCACCCGCTCCCAGATTCACTGATTTATTTAGCAGCCGTAGCTCGGCTTAATGTCGGGCATTAAATGTTTGATAATTATAATGTAAAACGCGCTCATGTGTTGAGTCTCAAAACGTGAGATAATGAAGCTAATAATCACATCTGGGCTCCTTCCCTTCTGTCCGTCAGTCAGAAGCCCTTTTCGAAGCACAGGCTGCGTTTCCGCATCCAGCTCGTGCACCGGGACCATCCAATCAGCATCTGCTCCCCATCTATCATCTCGTCTATATGAACTTCCACATGTGTGCGCTTCATATACATTTTACAAGCCACACTGTAAACTTTGTTTGTAAACATCGCAATGGTCAGGATAGCGATACAAAGTAGCGTTATGGCTAGCAGCAGACAAACATGCCGTAAAGCTGGTTGGATCTTAAGGCTGATATTTAGCATGTCGCCACCTACTATGTACTGAGACGTCGTATCTTTCATAACACGTGTACATGGAGACAAGTGACCCTATAATAATTGTACAAAATACTTTAAAAATTTATTTACAAAAGAAGCAAAACAAAAACAGCACGTACAGTTTCTTGGCTAAGATACATTTCTTCAGACCATGCAGCAAGGCAGGGCTGAATCCAGACGTAAGAACCATAACACACATCCTGGCAAACAGCACTATTTACGGGGTAAACGGGGCTTGGAGATTAAACCAGGACCACTGGGAGCCGTCTATACATCTGTGAAAAAGTCTTCCATTGACAACCAGCTTTAATTTCACATATATACTACTGTTATTCAGCTATATCTAATTAAACGATTATAGGATTTCCTATGTTATAAGAAAGAGCAAGATTATGGGAGTCCCTAATTAAGTACGAAGCTTTCACCATCCATGGAAACAGGACGATGCACCAAAAGGCAAGTGGACATCAACGGTTTTGGATCAATGAATTGTTAAAACAGTTAGCAGATATAATCGTGTATCCTTTGCAGATTTTATGCAATTAAGGAAAATACTTTGGATTTAAACGGCAGACGTGTTCCCTGACCCGTTTTCCCATAATCCACTGTGCAGTGTCAGGACCACAGTGCTCAGAAAGATCAGCCGATGAGAAATAAGTGCAGAAACATCCACTACAAGCCTATAAATTCCTCCGGTTTCTTTCCATCTTTGCATTTTCTTAAGAGCTCTTTGAGATGGACGGGCGCTTTCGGTTTGCAGCGTTTCTTGGATACGCTGTTAAAATATATATTAAAAATATATATATATATATATAAAAAAAAAACGCTCACGTGTCAAGCGCCAAGCGGGGCAGAGCGGTCCCCCGCGGGGCAGGGCGGCCCCCCGCAGCCCACCGTAAGACGAGGTGGGGGTGTGGATGTTGTGGCTGAGCACAGGCGACCGAGTCGGCGGCGATCATTCGGGGTCTCTCAAGAGGCCCAGCCGGGTCTTTGATCAGGAGGCGCCGACCTCCGTGTCGGGCAGCCAAGGTGCAGGGAATACGGGGCCGGCGCAGACACACAGCACCCAGCCGCTGTTCTCCGAAAAGGGTTAATCATATTTAACAATATGCACTCTAACCTCATTAATTAAAATTAGTCTCACATCTGCCAGCAGGACCTGCCCCTCATTACAGTGGAATCTCATTAGAAACCAGACCCTTGGGAGGGACTGAATCTTTTCTGTTGCCCGTCTCTCGCCTCATCTATATGAAGCCCTCGTCTCAGGTCTTTAAAGGAAGGGTTGCATAACTAAAGGAGCGTCGGACATGAATTTTCCAAAGCCAATTTAGCGAAATATGTATTTGAACAATGCCGCGCAAGGAAATTATGATGATCCTGTCAAACTGCATAACGACAAAATAAAATAAAAGGCCTAAAACTTTACATTGCTCTATTTTTTATATATATATATATATTATATATAAATATGGAGATCTGTAATGTGAAAAGCAAGATAAGAAAATGATGCTGGAGCCAGCTACCTGGTCACAAGATGTGGAACAATGACAGAAGTACGTAGTGAACATGAACCACACAGTCTTAACCCAGACTGAAATTCTGTACATTGTGGGAAAAAAAGATAGTATTCAACATACTTCCCCAGAATGAGGAAGGGAACTATACTCAATAATTAATAAACAATACCAAATCAAATTCATAATAAAAAGCTGCATTTACATAATAAAATAAAGTCCATGTAGACTGAGCAGGCTTGTGCCAGCCTGAAACAATGCAGCCGTCGTCTTCTAGCTAGAAGAGTGGGGAGTCACAGAAGGTACAAGGTCCCTGCAATATCCTCTTGATCCAGTCTGGGTCTGTGGAGGGTTTAGAAGGAGAAGCCGACAGTTAGTTTTTAGCTGCCTGACCCGTCTGAGCAAACGCGCATCACGACCCGTCCGTCACTTAGCTATTCGATTCGCGCTAACTTACAGACACGTTTACATTTATCGTCGGTGCCAAGAAAAAGAAGAAATAAAAACCGTAGGCACTCGTGACACACGGAAAGCGCTGTCCTTTGTGTTTTGAAAGCCTGCCTTCGAGAACAGCGGATCAGCTCCCCGCCATTCCGAGTTCAAACGGCATAAAGTGAAACCAAAGCCAAAATTGGGGTGGGGGGGGGGGGAGGGACACGCACCTTCAGGCACAGGGTATCTGGCAATGCTGTCTTGCAGGAGGCAGCGTCTGAACGTGAGCGTTTGACAGGCCTGGTACGACAGCACACACCTAGAGAGAGAGAGAGCGAGAGAGAGAGAGAGAGAGAGAGAGAGAGAGAGAGCGCGCTCGTTTCACACTCGTGGCACCAGCGAGCCCTGGCTGTTCGCGGCATGCCACTTAATAGGCCAGGATACCTTACGACAAAATGAAGAACTATTTGAAAAATCCCACATGCGAAAGTAACAACAAAAAAGGTGTTTGCCATTAAAATACAGTCGAGCCCCTGATGTGAACAAAGCCCACGTAAGATGACAGTTTTGCGTGTCACAGTGCTAAAAGGACACGCTTGGAAGAATGGGGGTGTGGAGGGGAGGGGGTAGCATAAGAGCTAAAAGCTACAAGGAAATCGCAGAAACAAGAGCACTAAGTGGGGGACGAGCAGGAATGGGCCGTACGGCGACCCCCAGAGGTCAAATCCAACACCACCCCCACCATAATTATCCAGGGTGAAAATAAATGTTCTGGGCCTGGCGACTCATTGCAGGCAAGACTGGGCTTGGGTTGCTTAAGTTACAGGCCACACGCCATGTCACCCAGCCTGATAAGCTTCACCATAGCCAAGTCGGTCATTTCCCAATTGAAGCTGTACTCCGTCCAGTAATATTTTTTAAGGTGAGGGCAAATGTTAAACCAGATATTTTTTAAATTTGAGGTTTGTAAAAGGAGGGCAGCACAGTGGCTAGCACTGTTTCCTCACATCCCCAGGGTTGCGGGTTCGAATTTCTCCTCCACTCTACGTTTGTGGAGTTTGCGAGTCCTCCCTGTGTTGTGTGGGTTACTGTCCGCAGTCGTTAGGAGTGGCACTGCATGTAGTGATGGGCTGGCATCTCCTCCAGGGGCTGGTGGTGCCTGAACACCTTCCCCTTTTGTCCAAACGAGTGAAAGTGACCCCCGTATGAGGTTCTAAGTCCCCCAAAATTTACCAAGGTGGTCCCACCCATTTGAGCATCTGCCCTTCGAAAAATCTCTGCATGGGCCGTACCACCACGAGCTAGAAGGTGGAATTTTTTTTACAGATCAATTCAATTTTTCGAATTCAAGTTTTGCCGGCGCCAAAAGAATTATGAGTGAATGCAAAGATTCAAGAACCGCAGAAGATCTACCTCAAATGATCTAGTGGGTCATTTTGCAATACAGACATTCACACAGTGGTTTTTAATTAGCATGAATCACATCATATTTTTTCGAAGAAACCCATTAACATGGAGTACAGATGGAACAGGAAAATTAACCGTGTGCAAAATATACCCTGGTCTCATGTGGGCAAGACCACAAACAAGCATGACACAGATAATGGAGAATATGGGGGGGCGATGTCAAGCTTTCCATAATAAATGCATAGCATGAGAGCTTTTTTTAAATGCAGAAAAACACAAATAAATAAATAACCAACAACAAACAGGACAACAGCTTCACACTATACATATTACTGGGATGCCAGCCGCCAAGATCTGCTCTGATCCACAGATGGACCTGTTGGACTCATTAGTGAGACAAGAAGGAACTGAGCAGCATTCAGACGAGCCAGTTTGAAAGGGCTAGAAGTTCCACCGACGAACGGAGCTACACGCGATGTCAACAGTCAAGAACAGTGATCATTAAGATACAAAGGGCTTGACAAAATCATAGCAGCAATTCATAAATGTCTCATTTTACTTACGGAAGCTTTTAGGCTTAGTATGAACTGCTTTGTATTGGACAAAAAGCATGACGTCCACGCTCTAGGTGTTTTAGCATAAGAATCCTTGTAGGGCTTCCTTATAAGTGTGGGCCCATCACATTAGTGAGGCGCTAAGCAGCTTAGGAACGTGCTTAGTACTCGGCGCCGTGATCAGTCAGTAACCCAGAGCCAGACAAAATAATTACCAAGCAGGAGTAACTATAAGTCAACTATAACAGAGCTTCAGAATTGACCAACTTTAGGCACTTCCTACAATAGCTAGCAAAGTTACATTTATAATACAACTGATTACTGCTGGCTGCAGGAATTCAAGCCAAGTGTAATACTGGTATAGACGACTGGTCTGGTAGCTATCTAATAATATCACTGCCACTCGTCAAAGGGGCTTTACTCTCGCAGCTGTGGGTTATTTAACATGATTCCAGACTCTCACTGGTGCCAAGCGCTTGAACATCGGATCATTTGAACTGTTGGGCCTGGTTTTCTGAGGTATTCTGACAAAGGGCAGTTCAGTACCACATCTGCTGTGGGCCGCGCTAAAGCCCACTGTACAGATGCCAACCAATGAGTCAAGTTATTGAAAATACTACTTCAATCAAGTATTCATATCATAGGAATAGCTCAAGAAAATGTACAAGGCTATGCAAAACCCTAATGAAGGCTTTAGGCTCTATGAAATAAGGGTGAGTATATTCATATTACAGAGTTTTGCCTGGATAAACGATACAGTACATCTGACAGCTGGTTGGTTAAAGCAGGTGAAGGACACAGATACCTGAGCCATATATGGCCATTGCAGCACACGGCCTGCCTCCGGTCAGTAAAGGGCAGCACTTCTTTGCAAAGGCTGCAGTACTCTGGGAAGGTCTGCTTGTTCATCTTCTTAAAGATGTGCCCAATGAGGACCTGGGAAGAGGAAATCCAAAGGAGGTCAATATCAGCTTCAGAAGAGCCTTCGCTTTTTCGGGGATGATGCCATGGTTACCGAATGGGGAAAAAAAACTCAATCAATATCAGATCATTCCGTACTTCATCAAGAGAAACACTTGGTCTAAGACAAGCAGATATCAAAACTGGGCAAGAGGAATAGTTGCTAATTCCTAGGAACTTGTCTGTAACCTTAGCTGCCTCATTTGGGACCACATTTAGACTGAGTACAATAGCCCCACTTCATTTTTTCCGATCTCCCCCTACTGTCCACCGTTATCCTCAAACACCCGGCCCCCCACCTCACGCTGAGCCCCTCATGATGGCATAAACTCCTTGAGTGTGAGGGTTTTGCCATTTTGGAAGATTCTTTGCCGATCGAGACAGAAATGCTTCAACACAGATCACCCAGGATGACTTAGTGTTTACTGGTGTTTAACTTGCCCACTAAGAGCTTACGCAAAGCTCATCTACACTAGCAAAATGTACGCTACACCACTGACGGAAACCCCAGGGAGAGACTCAAGTCTGCAGGCCTTTTCTGGTGCACACTGCAAACAGACTCATCTGCTTGTTGAGAACAGGGCGAATGATGAGTCAGTTTTGTGTATAGCAAGATCTTTCTGCACTACCACATCTTTCACAAAATAATCAATTCATTAAACTAAACTGACATTTGCAGTCAGCTGGGTGAGCTGCTGAGTCTGTTCTTGCATTTTGAAGCAGCTTCACAGTGAGTATGTGAATTTACCTACAGTTGTTGCTGGTTGATGCAGTCTTTCCCATCAGACTTCTATGCTATCATAATTTCAGCCACCGGCAGGGCTGCTCGATTATGGCAAAAATCACAATCATGATTATTTTGGTCAATATTGCGATTATGATTATTTAACACTGATTACTCATTGACTTTGGAAATATCATGCACTGACTGAACTTTTGAAAAAACTTGCCATTTTAACAGTGGACTTCTAAACCCTAAACATTATTCAACTGAGCAACAAAAAAAAAGTCGTTTGAAAGGGGTGCACAGGATTTGTAACAAGAACAGCAGCATCACAGTGAAATGAAATGTAGCACCACAATTGTTTTATCTGAATTATTTTGCTTTGATAATCATTGGAAGCCAAAATCATAAATGAAATTAAAATCATTAGCAGCTCTTTCTCTTTCTAAGATGATTTTTCTATGGCTGCCCCGCATCTTTAAAAATGACCCTGGGTACGGTGGCATGTCTGCCGTTGTTAATTCTTAATGGTTTTCATATACACTGTTTTTCTAATTTACCTGAGTGTCTCCCTTATTCTGGCAATAATTCATGTCATTAACCGCAGTTTGCATTTCAGTATTACTACTGAGAACCACATTTGAATTGGAGAATAAGGCTACGTTCACACTGCCAGCCACATTGTTCAATTCCGATTTTTTTGCTCATATCGGATTTGTCTATCTTGATGGTTCACATTCATAACTAGAAGTGACCTGTATCTGACTGTAATGTGAACGCATCGGTCCTCCGAAACGTCACGCATGCGCACATTGATACGTTTTTACACGGGTAAAAAGCTGGTCGTAAAATTGGCACGTTGTCCGGCCATGACCGCTGCGCTGATTCGAGTCTTTTGCCTCTTTAAACTTTGACTTCAGGCTCTTTATTTTTCTTTGGCATTGTAGCCACGTTCGTGTCCGCGCTGTGCCATTTCTTTGGCAATTATTTCAAATATTACTCTATTACGTCTGGTTCCTTCCAGTTTCACTTGAACAGATTCATTTCCCCAAATATCAATTAAATCCCCACCTTCTCCACCCTTCCACTGACTTATCGCAGCTCTCCTCCATTTCTACCTTCCTGCGCTGCCGGTGCAGGCTGATGTCAGCGCATGCGTATAAGCAAAAAGCCACATGAATTCCGATCTGAGCGTCACATTCAGGTCGCATGGCTGCGAATCGGATACGTATCCGATTTAGTACCACATATGAAAGTGGCACAAATGATTTGTGTCCACACAGCCCTGAAAAGATCAGATCTGTGTCACATTAAGGCAAAAAATCCGATTTGAGTCACTTCAGCATGGCAATGTGAACGTAGCCTAAGTGTTTTTGTCTTTGCAGTCCTTGCTTACCCTGGCAGCCCTGTCTTCATAGGTCGGGTCACTCATGAGGAAGTCACACACGCCGCGGGTGGGGATGCTGGTGTTCTCGGTGATCCAGGTGTGGAGATACACCTCCCCCAGCACCCTCTTCATATGCTCACGCGTCAGGTGAGATTCCACCGCCTCGATCCAGGCAATGACCTCACTCATCTGTTCGTCTGAGGCCCCTCCCCCAGGTCCCTTTAATCCCACCCCCCCCGAGGCAGAGGCTCCAGCAGGGGAATCCTCGCTATTGTCCTCGCCCTCTTCGTCCACAATGAACACTTTGGTGTCCTCATGCGAAGGAAGCCAGTGCGATTCTGCCGACATCTTCTGCAGGGACTGGTAGAGCACGCGGAACAGGAAGAGCTTGAAGCGCCACAGGTAGGTGGAGCCTGTGGCGTGAACTTTGTCGTCCAGCTCCTCCTGCAGCATGGGCGGAATGCGCCTGTCCCGCAGAACCTTCCAGCGCACTAGATCCAGCAGGTCCGTCTGCTTGAAAAGGTTCTGCACCATGGACTCCAGAAGCTCTGCTGCCGCGTCGTCTGGGGTCTTCAACGTGATAAACTGGACCTGGAACGCCCGGCTGACCGGGACCTGGCCGTTGGTCACACCTTCTGTGGTGACCAGTGCCAGATAGGCACCGTTGGGACTGACGCCGATCCCATGTAACCTGCTGCCAATCACGCCCTCGGGCATGTTGATTTCCTCCTGCTTGAACATGACCGCCATGTCAGTGAATATGGGCGTGAGCTTCTTCACTACGCCGTCGGCCGAACACGTGAAAATCGAGCCTCCGTAGCGACTGGCAGTCATCGACATGATGGGTGTGGTGTGCAGGCCGGTCACGTGAGAGTTGTGCACGTTCAGGCCGGCCTTGGAGATCAGCAGGAGGCACCAGAAAAGGTGGGAACCGCGAGCCGCCACCACCAGGCTGCAGTTGCACTTCTGGTAGGGGTGAAAGAGCGAGATGCACTTGATGTTGTGCACCGGAATCTGGTCAGTCTCCTGCCACAGTACCACAGGCTGCCGCAGCGTGAAATAGCCCTTCACGGCCTTCAGGTTTACCGGAAGGATCCTGACGGGCCCCACCGAGCTGCCCACGATCAGTCCGCTCATCTTCCGTCCGCTGTGCTCATACTCCCACCAAGCCAGCACGCTGGGTGCAGACACCCCCGACTGGATAGTGTTGCAGGAAAGCACCGAATCTTTGTCCTCAAAGGGTAGTTTGAACTGCCAGATGGCCAGGTCCCCATTTTCCATGAGCACGGCCAGTAGCACCGTTCCTACGTCCTTGCACTCGTTGTTCATCTGCACTTGCTGCGTGGTGCACACGCTGGACCACTCCATGCGCACGGGACTCTGCATGCGACGGCGCCGCTGACGCTCGGGCAAGTCCTCCAGCGGGCCCAGGGGGGGCTCGGCCCCCGGCAGCGAGTAGCCCTTCTCCTCCAGCATCTCACCGTAGAGCTCGGTCAGGTCCACCAGAGCCGTCCACTGCAGCCGGTTCAGGTTGCCGTAGACGGTGAGCCGGTTGTCCAGCGTGAGGGAGGCCAGCAGACAGCGCCCGTTGGTGTCACAGCCCAAGGGGGACCAGCTGGTGTACTTGAAGCCAGTCTGGGGTGGAACACTTGCTGCACCTGGGGTCTTCACACTATCCGACAAACACTGGCTCTCTGGTGAATCTGGTGTTTCCTTGCCTCCCCCGCCTTCAGATTCTCCTTCCTCCAGGCCCACCTGAAGATAAAATGCAAAAATATTCACAAAAACAATAAAAATAAAATTCACGAAAAATTTGTAACAAGCTAACCAACAATGCTACTGGTTGATGATACATTGATGCAAATATAACAATAAAAATGACCTTTTATCAGATTACTTTTCAAGACCACGTTTATAAATAAATATTTATCAAAAAGAACATTTTAGATCATTTTGGTTACGGTCCGTGGGTTATGTACCAGAGCGGAACAGGCGGATCCAGCAGCAGGTTTGTAAACACTGCCGCAATAAATCGGACATTCATCCTAAAACGGAGATTAAAACACCTCATTCCCCGGCCAGATTATAGCCAGTTAGCGGCGTGTAAGGTTACACCAACCCTGTAAAAGATACTCAATTATCGCTACATAACCACAATAAGATCAGCCACAAAATAATAACAATGAAGCGATGGAATAGCAAAGCGACATGCGGCCGCATTGTCAGCCAGGATTTACCTTGAGTTCACAAATACTGTCCGGAAAGGGGATGGAGGTCCGCTGCATGACCAGATCCTGGTTGCAGCCGTGGACATCGCACAGGATCTCCATGAGAGAAATGCTGCTGGTACTGGAGGCCGACAGGCGATGGTCTTCGGACCACGATAGCGGCTCCAGGCCGCTCACCGGACTCGGGAGCTTCACCGCGGGCTCCCGCTTAACGATGGGGCCCAGCCCGACCCAGGGGTCCGTGTCGGGTTCGGGTTCGGATTCGGTGTCGGGTTCGGTCTCTCCATCTGGAGCACGATCAGGGCTTAGGGCCGCCATTTCCCTGGGAAAATGCGAGCAGGAAGTTACGTGATTCGGGGCGGGTCTACGCAACGGACGCCGGGGAAAGGGCGCCGGCAGGGATCCCCGTGATCCGTGCGCCGTCGGTCCGCGCAGGCAGGCATCCCCGTGATCCGTGCAGGCTTCCCCGGATCACAGCAGCCAGCCGGGGTCCATATACCGGCGTTAAGTGACGGGCGATTTGCAGCGAGCTGCGGACTCAGGGACGCCGAGCGGCCGCGGATCTTTTTCCGCCGCTTACTAATGGTTTTACGCCACCGCATGTTTAGATAAACAGCAGCCATCAGCCATGTGTATCACCAGTTACGCGTGTTCGCTACGAGTTGGTCGCTATCCTTGACCTAAATGTACATAAAGTAGGTAGAAAAGTATCATTTTAAAAAACCGTGGGGCGTATGAGTGTAGTTAATTACTACAGTGGTTAACGCAGAGACCTGTGAAGGATTGACGCCTGAATCCGGTGTTGCTTAGTCGCACACGTGTGCAGTGACACCCAGACCTTCTGCTTTAATCCAAGGTAGGTGGGAATTAAGCTATTGAAGCTAAAGTCGTGTTTTTGCGTTCACCAGCGCATTACCAGCCCGCTGCCATGCCCAGATAAACTACTTGAAACTGCTTCGATTCTTCTTATCCAGTCCCATTGCTAACATTATCATTCTGTTTGCATTGCGTATGAAATGCAAGTGCCGCAACAACTTTAGCTGTTTAAATCTGACGTTTTTCTAGTTTGCCTGAATGTCTAGAACCGAGATTATAAATTAATTACACTGCTTTTAAAACTGATTGGCTGTCTATACTCAGTCAAAACTATAGACACGAATACCGTATCACTCCGGATCGTAACACTGTTTGTGGCTCTGCACTGGCCTTTTGCAGAGGACTTGTGAACGTTCACCATGGCTGAAGACACACTGATGCTGAATATGACTTTAACCCCAGCTGTCCACAAGCACAAGAAGCGGCACACACCGTTCAGGACCTCGGACAAATGGGTACGAAGTGGCTTAATGTGCATTGTCAGCATTTGTACTATTATCAGAGGCGATTGTAGGGACTCTGGGGGCATGCACTGCAAGGGGCCCTCCAACCCCCCTCCCCCAGCATGGTAAAATGTATTACTTTATTTTACTGTGTTGTGTAAATTAATATCAACAAAGAGAATTTAACAAACACCAGACCTTTATTTTCACTTTACTGTGAAAAACAGAATATGCAAATAAAGCAGATTTGTTGCTGCCATGTACTATGTAATCGGCCGCCCTCAGGGCCCCCTTCCAGCTCGGGGCTGCAGGCCCTTGCCTGCCTTGTCTGCCCTGTTGTTGGCTTTCGGACTATTACATCCCGTTTAATACTTGCTGGCCCAAAAACCACTCGTCACAGCATCACCACACTCGGAACTAAGAGTTTAGTTCATTTAATACTTCACTGTTCATTTATCCCTTTATGTATATATTTCTCAACCAAAAGGTTTTTATATAACCTTATTTGTTTGTGCTGTGGTTCTGAAAGCAGTTTTGTGGTAGGGACCAGAGGTTACATGATAACATAATTCTTAAGTGATTTTTTTTTGTTCAGAAAATAGTTTGACTGTCATGTTTAAAAGAGTAATAGAATGGGAATTAATTATTTTGTGTTTATTATTGATGGACATACGGAGAGCTTCTGGTAGGCTGGGTCTTCAAAACTGACAGGCTTGAGCGCTTTGTTTTGGGGAGAGTCTGTCATACCGATCCAGAAATCTTTGTTACTGCTGGCAGCCATCTGGGTAATTTCCATGAACGTCAGAGTGGATTAGGTCATACGTAGTGATCCATTTGGTGGTCTATCCTTCCGTGGACTCTTACTTATAACAATTAATTTTGTTCCATGGCAGAAAATGAGAAAAGCAGAGAAGCGGAAAGCTCTGCAGGGGACACAAAAAAGCCCCCCCTTCAAAAAGACGTGCATCACTCCCGAAAAGAAACCTGCCCACACTGACCAGCAGCCACCACATCAGGGTCAGACGCCCCCAAAAAAAAGGAACTTCAAGAGTCTGCCGCAGAACCAAGGGGGGGTTGAAAAATGTAGCCCGAAATTGCCAAAACCCCCTAAGGTCAGTCAGAAGAGTCACCCAGATGGCCAACAGAAAGAAGACAGAGAGCTCATCAAGACCTCATCCTTGTTCAAAAACAACCCAGAGATCCCAGAGATGCAGAGGTGGGCTACTGTGTGTCAGTCCCAGTATCAGGCAGTGACTGGGACAGTCTGCCGGCCTTCTGCTGATTTAATGATCATTTCTGTCTGAAAAGGTCTACTGTTCTTTTCCCCCAGGCCTACAGTGACACAGCTAAGGGAGAAGGTCTTCACCAGTTGCTCCTTTGTTGATCTTGATCTCCATCCACACTTGGTGAGGGTTATAGTTCACACCTCAGTGGGTGCTCATTGCTGATGTCCTGCCTCTGTTTGACTTTATCCTGGCTGTCTTTTCTCTTTCTAAGGTATCAACTCTGAATAATGTCTTGAAGGTGACAAGCATGACAAGGTATGTTTCTGTCATTCTTGGACCTACTTGCCCTCTAAGCACTAGACTGTAAGGGCACTTTTCCACCACACCAGGTACTGAACCAAGAGTACGGTTCTTCTAGGTGTTGGTTTTTCACTGGCGTAAAAACTGGTACTGGCACTGAATGACATCACAACGTTAGGTGGGGTATCTTGTACTGAATTTGAAAAATGGGTATATTATATTATATTATAGGATTGGGCAACATGCAATATTAATACCAACATTGCGTGCTATGCAATGTTGCAATTCTTACACCACTAGTCAGCTAAATTAAGGTGACTGGTGTGTGAGTGACTGGTGTGTGAGTGTGCCCTGCGATGGGCTGGCCCCCCATCCTGGGTTGTTCCCTGCCTCGTGCCCATTGCTTCCGGGATAGGCTCCAGCCCCCCCGCAACCCAGTAGGATAAGTGGGTTGGAAAATGGATGGATGGATGGATGATTATTCCTTTTCAATATTATCTAGCATATGTTTAAAGTTAACTCTGTTGCTTTTGCATGAGTGCTGCATGTGTTCTTCAAGACGATCATAATCATTTTCATCCTTGCATCCTTCCAATCTTTATTACAAACAAAATTACACCGTGATATTTTCCAGTACCATGCTGCCCTAGTATATTATACTAAATATTTTTTTCTCGTCATGCTGTCCTGATCTCGTTGTATCTGTTCTTCTGATCAGATCACAATTTGAGCCACACCCCCCCAAAGTACCGGGAAAATATCCCAGCTAGGGTTGCAAAGGGATGGAAAATTTCCAGAAACTTTGCAGAATATTTCCATTCCATGGGAAGATAAGCTGGGGAATTTTGGAAATACTACAAATTGGAAACTTTCCATGGGAATATATGGGAATTAACAGGAAAATTTCCAGAATTTTGCAACCTTAATCCCAGCTGGTTTGGTACTTTAGGTACTGGAACTTTTAGTACTGGTATTCGACTGGAAGTCAATGGAAAAGCAAAAGTACCAAAGTATGTTATTTGGTGTAGTGGAAAAGTGCCATAATATTTTATTTTTGTTTAGTTATTAGGTCTATCAGATGTGCTTTTATCACATGAACGCATTAAATGGGAATTTGGCCAGAACACCGTGCTTAGATGGCTCATAGAATGCTGTAGTTGGAAGATGAAACTGCTTCCTGGTTCTGTGTTGACCCTCGTCCATGATGGTTCGCAGTGTTCAGAAGCAGACGATCCCCGTGTTGTTGGCAGGCCAGGATGCGGTGGTCCGCTCCCAGACGGGGTCAGGTGAGGGGTCTTGCTCTGTCTTTTTCTTTGGACGCCTCACTTTTGCATTTGCCATCTAATCTGCATGTAATTTAGAGAGGAACCACGGTAGGAGTTAACAGTTCTCTTCTTCTGCGTGCCGAACGCAGGTAAGACCTTGGCTTACGGGATTCCGCTGGTTCAGTCTCTGCAGGCAGTCCAACCGAAAATCAAGGTAAGCCAGTCACTCCGGGTAGATGGGGATTAAACTCAAAAAATAATTCTGCCTAATACCATAAACAGACATTTTGCTTCCAGTTTTAACTGAATTATAAAAGAAAGTCAATAGATGTGTTCTGCTTTTTTACGTCTTTTGTTGTTGTCCTGCTATTTATGCTCAAAATGTGAGCTTGGTTCAGAGTGAAGCTGTAAATGTTATTATCCCAAACACAAATGTTATGGCTGTTGCAGTGCTTCCCAGACCCGTCCACGCGCCACGCCGGACAGATCCAGATTTTTGTTTTATCCCAGTTCCCAGAACACCTGACCCAGGCAATTGGGAGCTCTAAATAGCTTACAGGTGTGCTGGGAACTGGGATGAAACCAAAATGTGGATATGCCCAGTGCCCAGCGTGCCCTGAGGACTGGTTTAGGACACAGTGGTGTAGTGATTCTATTTTTTATTTTTGGTGTATGGCTTTAGTTTGGCAGGTGTGTTTCGTAAGGCTACGTTGTCTGTGCTCAATAGTAGGTCTTCCTCAGTAGTGGGTCTTTGTGGTGTCTGGTCAGCTTCAGTCGTGAACGTGTTTGTCATAGACTAATGACAATTAACAAATTGTTGATTTGTAACAGCGAGCGAATGCGTCAGGCGATGATGAGTGACATCATCACCCTAAGACAGGAACGACCGTAGTTTTTCAGTGTCTCAGTGACTTTTTAAATCATTTCATAGACACAGCACTTTTGTTGCTAATTAGAGGGAATTTAAATCAGAGGGTAAAGTGATAGCAGCGGGGCTTTGAAAACAGGCTGTCTTCTGCTACCTAATTATCAGTTTGTGGGAAACCCCTCGCTTCCTGGGAATTGCGTTAAACCCGCCAAACGCTGGCGCTCGTCCACCTGCCGGGATGCACAAATGGAAATAAGCATTATTCGCGTCACAGGGAGCCAAAAGAGCAGCATACGAGACTGTTGGACTGTGACAGAAGTCCCCTTTGAGGGTACGAGACTGTTGGACTGTGACAGAAGTCCCCTTTGAGGGTACTCTCTGGAACAAAAACTTTTTTAGTGAACAACTGTGTCGCGAATCAGTACTTATAAATTTGGTATAAAAATCTAAATATCCCCCTCCTCTTCCAAACTGATATCCAGCACTTCATTTTATTCACGGCTGGGGGAGTATGGTTCAGTGGCAAAGGAGAGAGTTTGTTATTGGGGGACACAGCTTAAATTTAAATGTTAAAATCTGTTTTTTTATGGGGGGGGGAGGGGGTGAATGAAGTCAAATGAAATGGTTCATACGTCCCTAGTATCATTATTAACACGACTGGGGGAAAAAATGTAACTTCAATGAGTAAGTGGCTGTATTTAACCCCCCCCCCCCCCCTTGTCTCCAAGAGAGAGGCACTGGGTTTATCGTACTGGTCACCGGTACTGGCACCATCAAATACCTGTAGATGCCCAGACTGGGTGGCACAGCACAGGAGCGATGCCTTTAAAAGCTCGGTGTTGTTCACTCAAGCCTGTCTTTGTCTTTTTTTTTTTTCTTCCCTAAATAGTGACAGAGCACCACTAAATAAAAGTAAATACCCAGTGGGGCTGGATTAGTGGGACTGTAATAAGGAGCCCTGACAGATCTGCTCCCGTCTCCTGAAGCAGCCAGTCCCCAGCGTAGCACCGCTAAAAACACTGACAGCTGTCTGGTCCACTGAAAGGCGGGCGCTGAGCCTTACCCCGAGCGCCAAAGCGCCCTTTCATGTCAGCGTGATTGCCACGATGCCGGAAAACAAATCGCAGCAAAATATGTATGAAAAATACTGTGTGCGCGTGCTGAATTTCTGTTATCCTTCCCCTGAGTGTTTTCGACCCGTTTCCCTCAATACTGCAGTTAATAAACACGTGGGGACACGGTGGCTTTTAGCCCGGTTGACGATGCACGTCAGTTGAGAATCTTTCAGAAATGTACACGCTGACGCTTCCCTCCCCTCCGTCTTGCAGAGGGAGGATGGTCCCTTTGCGGTCGTGGTGGTCCCCACCAGAGAGGTACGTGGGGGTCTCCCTTGCGACGAGGCCGCCTCTGCTTGCCCCTCCTTCTTCCAGATTCACGTTGAATCGTACTCCGCTAGCCACTCTCGTCATTCTTCCATAATCACTAAGCGGTCGCTTTGCTGTCACCGTTGGGCTATAATCCAGCAGCTGTCCCCGCTGTCCGTGCAACATGGCCACTATCTGTCTCCTCTCTTTACATTATTTATCGCTGTTCCTCCTCAGTTGGCACAGCAGAGCTTCCAGATCATCCAGAAGCTGCTGAAGGTGAGATCTGGCTGTAGACATCAGCGCTCGCCCAGCACCATAAACATACTGAGAAATGTAACGTCTCCTCGCATCTGCTTCATTTTCCTGGGGTGTTTGTCAGCCCTTCACCTGGATTGTGCCCGGAGTCCTCATGGGAGGGGAAAAGAGGAAATCTGAAAAAGCCAGGTTAGAGCTCTTGCATTGCTTTGATGCCGTGTTGTCATATGGTGTTGGCCATCTTTCCAGGAAAAAAATCACAGGCATCACATTGCTGTTAATATCATGGTGTCCCCCAAAATCCGGGAACCATACAAAGATTTCTTGTAGACCGATCTAATGTAACATAATTTACAGTGCGGAATGTTTACATAAGGTTTTAATAGTCAGGTGTCAGTTTAGCGTTTCGTACGGTAGCATATTCAATCCCAGAATCCTCTCCTGCCTTGTTGGTATCCGGTGAGCAGGTGTCCACTCACACTGACATGGGTGTCCCTGTCAAGCGGCATGAAGGGAGTGCTTGTTTGCAGAGCAGCTGTGCTGTCAGTCTCCACATCTCATTACCTCCTTTTGGTTCTGCACACAGATTTTTGGTGATTTTACCGTTTGTGAAACCAGGCTCTGTGGTTTACCCGAGAACCCGGAGCCCCAGCGAGCTTTTCACGAGACCCCTTCAGCCAGTGCTGGGCACTCTGTTCTCTGCAGGATCTCTATATCTGAGGCCGGCTGATGATTATGATGATCATGATGATGATGATGATGATAATGATGATTGCAATAATAATGCATAGTAGCACTCATAATATCTTCTTGCATTTGAAATGCTGCTGATTTTGCAGGATTTTATTACCAGTCTTGTAATATAATTTTTTTTTTGGGTTATAAAATATGGACTCTTCTGGGATTTAAATTAAATGAGATGTATCAAGATGAAGGTAAATGAACATTGTTTTGAATGGACATGCTTTGTAAGTCAGGTTTTGTTAAATTTGAGCCTTTTAGTGCACATTATAAATGGTCTTAATTGCAGAACCGAATGAATGTTTTTCCCTAATTATCTCATCCAGGCTGCGTAAGGGCATCAATATCCTGATTGCCACTCCTGGCCGGCTGGTCGACCACATCAACAACACGCTGAGCATAGCTTTCAGCGCTGTGCGCTGGCTCATTCTGGATGAAGCTGACCGGTATGCGCCCCCCCCACCCCCCAGGCTCTGGGATCTGCAATAAAGGAGAAATGCAGATGTCAGGTTTCAACTTGACCAGCAATTTGATGCTTGATTCTAGGAGTTAAATAGCCACAGACACTGTCCTGTCCTGTCCTGTCCTGTCCTGTCCTGTCCTGTCTGGCACAGTGTCTCATCACAGCGCCTGTGTGTCCAAACAGGACTCTGGACCTGGGCTTTGAGAAGGACCTCGCAGTGATCCTGAATGCCCTGAACGCCTCTGGCCCCCCCAGACAGAACGTGCTGCTGTCAGCCACCCTCACAGAAGGCAGGTTCTCTTGGGGGGGGGGGGGGGGTTGCAGCAGACATCGTTCAGGGTCCTCTGGGGGTTCCTACGTCTTCACTTGGCTGCGTTTAGGCGGCCGGCGTGTCACTGCATATTCGCTCGTTTCACAACGGAGGACTTTTCGCAGTTCTTGCCATTATTGGCGAGTGGGCAGGTGATGTCATGGCAGCCTCTTGCTGTGTACCCTTAATTTACCCCCCCCCCCAAAACCAGTGTTAGTGGAGCCCTTCACGACACGGTAGGCGGCGGTGATTACGAGTGATCGGGGCCCGCGGAATGTGCCGGAAAGTGGCCGGCAGGTGTTTCTCTCGCCGTGTTCGGGGCCCTTTAGCTACCAGCGTTGCTACAGCAGCTGGGAGATGTTCCCTCAGCCGGGAGATGTTCCCTCAGCCGGGAGATGTTCCCTCAGCCGGGAGATGGCAGGTTCCCATCGACCGGACACCTGGCTCTCAAGAGCCCTTGGCCGTGCGCTCTGAGGAGAAACACTCAACACTTACCCGCCTCAGTCTTGTTATCGTTTGGGGGTTGGGGGCTTATGTTCTCATCCTTTTCTGTGTTGTCATGGGCCTGTGTTGGGGGGGGCAGGTGTTACTAGGCTTGTGGGGATCAGTTTGAAGGACCCGGTGAGCATCCACGCCTGCGAGGCCCCGGAGCAGAGGGGGGCTGAGGCGTCCGTGACGCTGCCCGACAGCTTCGCCGTCCCCGAGAAGCTCCAGCAGCACGTGGTCCTGGTGCCCAGCAAACTGCGCCTGGTCTGCCTGGCAGCCTTCATCCTGGCCAAGTGCAGGGTAGGGCCAAGGGGGGGGCATGAGGGGTGGGGCGTTTGTGCTTTCAGATTTGGTTTAGGCAGTTAAGAAAATAGTAATGTTTCATGTGATAGGGATGCGATTTTGTGTAATCCCTGAGCGCAGAAGCCGACAGGACGTGGCTGATGTTCTGATCCCCCCCCCCCCGCTCCTTTCCTGCATCACCGCAGTTCGAAGGTGCCCACAAGATGGTCGTGTTCCTATCGAGCTGCGAAGCCGTGGGGTTCCTGCTGCGCCTCTTCACCACCGTGCTTGCTGAGCGGGAGGAGCCCTCAGCCTCCCCGGAGGAGGAGGAGGAGGAGGAGGCGCGCCCCCTGCGCTTCCTGCAGCTCCACGGTGGCATGGCCCAGGAGGTGAGCACACAGCTGTGCGTGTGTGTGCATATATGCGCACGCGTGTGTGTATTTATGTGCTCGTGTGTGTATGTGTACACGCGTGTGTGTATGTGTGCACGCGTGTGTGTGTGCGTGTGCCGCGGGCAGCTTGGCCGGCTTTAGCTCCGCTGAGCCCCCTGGTGATCCCACATGAGCCCCCGGCGCCGCTGGCTGGACCCCGCCGGGGCCCCCGCTCATCTCGGCTCACAGCTGCCGGTGAGCAGGCTGTGCCTGGCGGCGGTGCTCTGGGGGGGGGGGGGGGACAGGCGGCTCGCGTCCAGGCCTCGCCATCACCCCAGCCTCGGGAGCACTAATGGACCTGGACCGGCCACGTCCATATGGCACTTCTGGGAGCAGGGACCCTGGGGGCTGGCACACTGTGCTGCCTGTCCCCCCCCCCCACACACCCCCATTAGACATTAAAGAGTGCACGTCCAAAGTGGGACTCGCATTATGGATGTGTTTGGTAATGGGGCCGCGGCAGCCGGCTTGGGGACGTCTGCCCCGGTGAGGAGGTCCGCCGGAAAGGAGCAGGAGATCGGCAGCGGTCTCCGGGAATGCCGCCTCCTGTCCGCCTGCATCTGACTCCCCAGTCCACAGATTTCAGAGTCTACCTCTCGTCTGTTCTCCATTTCTGAAATAATCTGAATCCATCCATCCATCTCCTCCTGCTCAGGGTCGAGAGGGACCCGACCCAGGATAGGATGCTCATCCTGAAGCTGCTTGTTGTATTATAAGCTGTCGTGCCCCACTGTCTGAACACAGCACTCTTCTACACTTTGACTTTAGTGTGAGATACAATTGCACTCTCAATGGCTGCAGTTCTTCCTGGACCTTCTGTAGGTAATTACTCTGTTCAAGTAATTGTTTAATAAGTTACCCTTTCCGGGGTTAACCGGGTGTCCACTGACTGACCCCTGACGACTGCAGCTCGGTGTCCCTGACTCGGATGACGTACCTACGGAAAAAGCCACCTGATGCAGTACCCAGAAAGCACTGCATTCCACTCCAGGCATTTATACAGCTTGACAGTTCAAAGTTAAGCTCTTTGCTCAAGGGTACAAAAAAGATTTTAATTCCTGGACTCGATTCCTCAAACTCTGTTATTTAAACCCACTACAGCATGTTGGCCCATTTTTTTTAAAGAAGAACAAAATCAGACATCAGCTTTCTGAAAATGTCAGAGGTAGACTGTCATTACCTGAGGTTTGCTGCTCTTCTTTCCCTAACAATACGGCAACAATAGCTTCTGATTCTCTGAGGGATTAAATGCCTTTATGGGCATCTAGCCTGTGCACATACAAATTTATTTTTCTCTGTATTGCACTTATGTAACATTTGCTATCTCTGACCCAAATATTTGATTAGAGGATGGAGGGGTGGATGGATGGAATTTGACCATATTAACTGTGTAGAATGGTCACAGTGTTATTTGAGAGCAGGGTGTGTGTTTGTGTCAGAGTGCCCCTTTCCCACTGACCGGCTGTTGTGTCATCTCTGGCATCGCTTAGAGGTGTCTTTGCCTTCCTTGGACACCTTACAAAGAGTCGTGTATGAATAATGTTGGGTGTTGTAAGGGGAGCTTAGCATCTCCATGTCAACAAGTGAACCTTCTGTTTAAAAAAAAAAAAAACCCCTTGTGTGTGTCTGCCTGGGCAGGAGCGGACGGAGGTGTTTCAGGATTTCTCCGGGAGCACGTCTGGCATCCTCCTTTGCACGGTGAGTCTGTTTCGAGAGCAGGGGGAGTGGGAACTGTAACAAAACCACAACCGAGAGGACGTCCTTTTGCTGTAGGTCAAGGAAACGCTGGCTGCCAGAGTCCATCAGATGATGACTCCGTGTGAGGAGCAGCGTGGTCCTGCCGCAGTCGGCGGGGCGCGTGGGGGCAGAATGGTGCCGCACCCTGGCACTGGGCCCTGCTGGCTGCTCACCCAACCTGTGGGGTGGCATGGGGGGGGTGGGGGGTGGGGGGTGGGGGATTTACGGCTCCCCACCCAGAGAACCTCGCCTTTGGACAAAACTCCCACTCCGTCCCGCATGCGCCGATGCTCCTGGGCAGGTGGATAACTCCAACCAGCCCCGGCACGTAGCGGCTGTGAGGAGGATGCAGGGAGGACCCGGACTTGGTGAGGGACGGGCAAGGCAAGATGTGGGGCTGGAGAACCGAACCGGGAATGGGCAGGGTGGGCTTTAGTGTCAAAAAGCAGGACTGTGCAGCATTGGATTTAGTGCTAAAAAGTGGGAATGTGCAGGGTGGGATTTAGTATTTAAAAAGTGGGAATGTGCAGGGTGGGATTTAGTAGTGAAAAAATGGTAATGTGCAGGGTGGGATTTAGTAGTGAAAAAATGGTAATGTGCAGGGTGGGATTTAGTAGTGAAAAAATGGTAATGTGCAGGGTGGGATTTAGTAGTGAAAAAACAGGAATGTTGCAGTGTGAGATTTAGTGCTGAAAAGCAGGAATGTGCAGGGTGGGATTTTGTATTTAAAAAGCGGGAATGTGCAGAATGGAACTTAATACAGAAATCCAGATTGCGCAGGATGGGATTTAGTGTAAAAAAGCGGGACTGTGCCGGATAGGATTTAGTGCAGAAACCCGGATTGTGCAGGATGGTATTCAGATGCTAAGAAGTGAAGCCGGAATTCAGAACAGCGGCCTGTTGTTCTTCCCCTGAGTTAAAAATGTTTAAAAAGTGTGTCCAGACTGTTAAGCAGGTCACTCCTAGCCCCTCCCCTCCACGCCTCTCCACTCCCCTCCCGTTTCACCGGTGACAGCTGCCGCAAAACAAACTTGCGGAGCGAGAGAAATGATGTGTCACTGGAAGGTCCTTTAGCTCGCGCCGCTAATCCGTCACGCGCGCTGCCTTGTTTACCGCTCTCCCGCTCGCCGACTGGCCGTCGCCGTGGCCGCGCCGCCATGGCGACAGATGCTGACCCGCGGAAGCGTGCGTCTTGCCGGGTTTTTCGTCCTCCCCCTCCCTCTTCCCCCCACCGCCAACCTGTAAATTACAGCTATCGGGAGTAATTAGGCCCAATAAAAAGCCTTTTGAGCTGCGCCGCTTGGCAGCCGTGGAGGAGCAGGGCTGGGAGGGTGAGGGGGGGCAGGGCTGGGGAGGGAGCAGTTTGCTGGCATAGAGTTCGCTTGGCGCTAACCCTACTTTAAAAAAAAAAATCACTCTCCCCTTTTCCTCTGACCTTTCAGCACCCAGGAGAAGTTGAACAGGCCGCCGGTCATAAATCTTTTCTGCCGACTTTGCTGTCGTTCTTGTTCGTGTCAAACCCTCGCGGGTGCTCTGTGGAAGGCAGGGGGCGCCGCGGGCATGCGTGCATGGAGGCGGCCCCGTCTTCCCTCTCCGCAGCCGCTGCCTGGGCTGTTGGGTATACAGTGATTCCTACAGTATTTACTGTAGGAAATACTTATCCCTGTAGGAATTTATTATCCCAGGGAGTTTTTTTTTTTTTTTTTTTTTTGCTTTTTTTCAGGATAAGTAACTGTTTGTGTCTCATAAAGGCAGTTTCTCCTGCCATAGTGCCACAGTTTAAATCATAGCTCTCGTGTGTCTCTCTGCCCTCACCGATTCCTAAACGGTGGGTCTTCGACCAGATTGCCAGTTTCCCCTGAACCATGCACCACCCGACGATGGAATTCGATTGAAATCCAAACCTTCCCCCACGAAAGCCTGGGCTTGCCCCCACATTAGAAGACTCCCCGAAGTTGCCGGTGCAGATACCAAACCCGGCGTGAATTTATTAGTTGGCAGATCGCTGTGTGTAACTCAGATTGAAGATGGAGCCATTAGTTCCATCAAAGCTGGATCTGAAACTGTGAACAGTAGTGTTTTGGGACTGGGCTGAAGATCAGACCTTGCAGCTATGTAAATACGCTTGAAAAATGTATATGATGGTGATAAAATATCGTATCTCTGAGTTTCCTGTTAGCCCTGGAGTCTCTCTTATTTTACAGAAGTCGATATAAAGACATGCGAGTTGAGCGATGGCTGTTCCTGCCTCCATGTTCGACCTGCCGTGGATCCTACACTGCGGTCTGGGTCGTAAGCACCGGTGGTTTTAGTGCAACGTTCTCCTCCAGCACCCTTTCGGATGGGGTGGGGGGGGAGGGCTGGTGTGCAAGGCTTTTCCGTGGCCTGTATCCTGATGCTGCAGGACAGCGAGGCCCATGGGAGGGAGCGGGGGGGTCAAGCTGAAGACTCTCCAGCGGGTTGACATCTGTGTAAAAGCTGGTGTTGGCAGGGGTGCGATTAAAAACCAGAGCTATGGCCTCTTTACGTAATTCACCTGGTGCAAAAGGTCGCACAGCTAGTCCTTGTCATCCCTCCCCTCTGTCTTCTTCCTGCTCTGGCCCTCAGTGCCGGCTTCCTGGCCGTCAGAGCCAATCGCCTTTCATCCTCGCTTCCTTCGCTGCCGTTTTATTTTTCTTTTTGTTTTTTTTTTTTTTCCGCACTGCAATCTGTCGCCCGGCCTCTGGGGGGCGCCTCCCCGTCGGCAGTCTTCTGCTCGGCTCTGTAATGGCTCCTGGCAGCCCTGGAAATGCGATAAAAGGGACAGGGACAGGGAAAGGAGGGGGATGGGGGGGATTGAGCGGGTGTGGCAGGGGTAGTTAAGAACCCACACTCCCTCCAACTCTGCCCTCTTCCTACCGCCCCTCCCCCACCCTAGTCTCTGGTCCAGTCGCTTTGCAAGATCCTTCAGTGAATAAATGAGTCGTTTTAATCCGACTGACAGGCTGGCATTGCCCGGCTCTGCCCTCCATCTGTACTAGCGGCCAGCACAGCGGCAGACCGCAGGCAGCCCCGCGTGCCAATCCGACACTCAGCTTATCCTGGCTGCAGCTTCAGGGACAGAAGGGTTATAGCTCTCTGCAGCAGCTCCTCACTCCACCAAGAGCTATTTATACAGGGAGGAGATTACCATGCGCAAACTGACTTAATGGCCGGGAGATAAGCACAGCCCTCGTCGGCTCTGTGTGTGAGTGAGCGCGCCCGTGTGTTTGTCTGTATTTTTTTTTTCATGTCACTTATTTATTTTTCCTCTTACTGCTGCGCCGTGGCTCGTCCTGATGGGCTGGACGCATTTTATAAAGCGCACAGTAAACATTTTACAAAAAGAGAGTGACTTGAATAGCCCCGGCCTCGCTCACGTGACTCTCTGCGGCCGTGCGGCCCACGGCGTGTGTCTGGGTGCCTCGCTCACGTGACTCTCTGCGGCCGTGCGGCCCACGGCGTGTGTCTGGGTGCCTCGCTCACGTGACTCTCTGCGGCCGTGCGGCCCACGGCGTGTGTCTGGGTGCCTCGCTCACGTGACTCTCTGCGGCCGTGCGGCCCACGGCGTGTGTCTGGGTGCCTCGCTCACGTGACTCTCTGCGGCCGTGCGGCCCACGGCGTGTGTCTGGGTGCCTCGCTCACATGACTCTGCGGCCGTGCGGCCCACGGCGTGTGTCTGGGTGCCTCGCTCACATGACTCTGCGGCCGTGCGGCCCACGGCGTGTGTCTGGGTGCCTCGCTCACATGACTCTGCGGCCGTGCGGCCCACGGCGTGTGTCTGGGTGCCTCGCTCACGTGACTCTCTGCCGCCGTGCGGCCCGCGGTGTGTGTCTGGGTGCCTCGCTCACATGACTCTGCGGACGTGCGGCCCACGGCGTGTGTCTGGGTGCCTCGCTCATGTGACTCTCTGCGGCCGTGCGGCCCGCGGTGTGTGTCTGGGTGCCTCGCTCACGTGACTCTGCGGACGTGCGGCCCACGGCGTGTGTCTGGGTACCTCGCTCACGTCACTCTCTCTGCTTTTGAAGGACGTGGCTGCGAGAGGCTTGGACCTCCCACACGTGACCTGGATTGTGCAGGTGAGACCTCTTCTAATCCTCTCTGGACTTTTGTTTTGTATGTGAGGCCCCCCGACCCTAGCGGAGTCGCCCCGCTTTTGCACTCGCAAGCCGAAGAGGCCCAAATGTACGGCTGTCGGGCTCGGAGATGACTGCTCTGTCCTATATCGACCCCCTAACCGTATGTGTCTGTGTTGCAGTACGACCCCCCGGCTTCCCCCGCTGAGTATGTGCACCGGGTTGGCCGCACGGCCCGCATAGGGGCCCGGGGCAGCAGCCTGCTCTTCCTCACGCCCTCAGAAGCGGCTTATGTCAGCGCGCTGGCCGAACACAACATCAGGTCAGTCCTACCCCACACTGCTGCAAGGCTCGCACCACTAATCCCAGTTAAATGCCACGAAACCAGTCATAAAACAGGCGTTCTTGCCACAGCCCATCGGAAAGGTAGCCATATAAACTCTTGTATAAGCAGATACTCAATTGAGCTTGTGCTGTGGCAGGAGGGGCGGATGCACCTTTGGAGGACGCGGCTGTGGTCTCTGACGCTAAATAACATCGTTTCGGGAGGCGTGGGGGGGCTGGTGGGGGGGGGGGCTGCCTGAACGCACGCCCGGCGTCTGTCCGTGAGCGCTGTGACACGTCCAGATTGGCGGCACACGGCGCCTTCGCGGCGTCCCGCTCCTGCCTTCCGGACCCCCACGCAGCCTCCTTTTGTCTCGGCCCCCCTGCTGCTATAAACACCGGCCCGTTCGGGACACACGGCGTGTAATTAAGTGCTGCCGGGCGCAGGGACCCCTCCTGGCAGCCCTCGGATGCCATCGCAGGTGGGAGGGGCCTTGTGTCCCGCGCCCCCCCTCCTTGATTATGGGCCCCCGCCAGTCCCGCCTGTTATTTTGAAATCGGCTGCTTTTTCGCTTGTAGATTAAAGAGCGAGCAGCGCTTGCCGGCATAAGGCCGCACGCAGACGCGGCATCGCCCAAAAACGAGCATGACCCCCCCCCCCCACCCCACCGGAGCCCTCATATCAAACAGATTCCTTTAGAACGCAACATGTTTATTACTCAAGGAAACACCTCATTGTGGGAATCGCAGGACTCCCCTCCCCAAGGGTCCGAATTGCCACCACTGCCCCCCCCAGCAGCTGTTGGACGTATGGCATTTGGGCGCAGGTGCGTCCCCGGTTCTCTCTCCAAGCTGACAGAAGGTGGGGTCGCGCCCCCTGTGCCAGTCCGGCCCACCTCTCACCCTGGCCTTCCCTGGCGGCAATGTTGTGGGGCCACACCGGCGAGCGCATCCTCCCCCCCCCCCCCCCCCATCCCGTGCAGTGCTCCTCTCCTCCGCTCCTCTTTGGAAGGTGATCGGCGGGCTGATGAATTACGGCGCCGATGCGGAGCGGCAGCCGCAGGGCGGCCCCAGCGAGTGCCGTCACGCCGCATGGCCGCCTGCCTCCCTGACGGGCGAAATCGGCGCGACGCACCTGACAGCTTCATTTACCGTGAGCCGCGCAGAGCGGCCCGCGCACCCCGCCCCGCGCATTGTGTGCCGGGTAATTGATAACGCCGCCCATACTCTGGCGGCCTGCGGGGGTGGGGGGGCAGCCCAGGGTTCCTCCTTACGTGTCCGTGGCCTGCGGGGTCTGGCCGCCGCGCTGACAGACAGCCAGGAACAGCTGCTCTATTTCCTGCCCCAGTATCAATCAATTACAATGTGTTAATTAACTAATCGCCTCTCGCAGGCGACTCTTACCGCGATGCGGCGGCTCGCTAATTCCCCCCCCGCCACACAGAGAAGGGAGGCGGCGGCGTGACGGCCGGAGTGTCACCCTCAGAGCCCTGTCTCTCTCTCCATCTCTCTCCATTTCTCTCCATCTCTCTCCGTAGCATGTCAGAGATGAAGATGGAGGACATCTTGGCGGGCCTCATGTTAGATGAACGCTTCAAAGGCAGGGGCAAATGGGGCAACAAGGTAGGAGACCACTGGGGGGTGCTGTTCACGATCCAAATACTGATATTTACCATTTGCAGCTGGCACATTTCATCATTTGTATCGATGCCTTGTTTGTTTGTTTGTTTGTTTTATTTTGAAGTATTTCAGGCCTAACGTGAACAAATTATGTGGAGGATTGCATTCAAATGTCCCATCCAGACCAAAAAACTTGCTTATCCGTTTTGTTTAGCCCATGTTCTGTTTCTCCAAGGAAAATCACAGCAAGTGTGAACTGTAAAGCTGATGCAGTCTCTGCCACACCTGCGTTAGTCTGCGGCCTGCAGTCCTTCCACGTGCCGAGTTTAGCGTACGTCCATTACGCCCCCCGCTGGCCCCTCCCCTTCCCTCCTCAGCCCTGAGAGCGCAGTACTTCGGGGGGGGGGGGGGACGCCCTCCAAAGTGTCAGCCAGCCCTAATCCCCCTTTAATTTCCTTTTCGTAGCAGCAGTGGGGGCTCTCTAATGCCTGCCGATGGCTGCACTGCAGCCCAGTGCTCTGTACCAGTGGGGGGATTAGAGCGCGTCCAGGAAGAGAGGCTGTAATAATAACTGTATAATATAACTGGGGGGGGACCTTCGGCCTGTTTGCGTTGCGCTTAATCTCAGATTTCAGCCGCACCCGGAAGGATCGCCACCCACGCCCGTACATCACCTCTGCGTGTCGATTAGCGGTCAGCTACCGGAGATGAGCCGCGCGGCCGCGCAGGAATGCCGCGTCGCCATGGCCGCCGCCCGGTCCCCGTCAGCCATCGGGCTTTCGGCTTTACCGTCCCTGAAGCCGTATGCCAAGGTGTCCCCATGCGCCTTCCGGACGGGGAGCAGACCGGACTGCGGGGAGCACCTTCGCACTCGCAAACCATAAAGTTTTTCTTTTTATGTTAAAAAATAATCAAAAAGAAAGTAAATCAGAATTAGCGTGACGATAAGCGTTGCCCTGGGTGACAGCATCTGCTAAAGTAAATGAGTAATGTAACGCAGGGACATGCCTAACCGGGGAGGGCGGCGGTAAACTGCTCTGACAGATGGAACCTTTGGCGGGTAGCTGGCACCCGCCGTTGTTTATAAGTACCGGCAAAATGTGTCCGCGAAACGGCCCGCTCGCCACGCCACGCCACGCCGCATAATTAATGTCTGTCCAAGGCAGCAATAATTAGCCAGCAAGCTCTTTAGCTTCTGTTTACTTTATTCTAGTAATTGGACCTGAATGCGATGTTTTTATTGTTGTAAGTGTATCGCATCAGTGCAAGGGGTTATTCGTGCACGTGTGTGCATGTCTCTGTGCATGTATGTGTACATGCATGTATTTATACGTGTGACTACATGCATATGTGTATGTGTACATGTGAGTGTGCGTGTGTACATGCATGCATGTATGTGTGTTTTGTACTGCATGCGGCATGTGACCGCATATTAATTGCGTGGTTCTGACACAGCAGTATAATTGGCTGGGGGGGGGGTGTCGCCCATCCTGACACACACTAGAGACCTTGCTTCCTCTCCCCCCTCGGCACTGGAGGGGCTGCCCCGTGCCCCTGCCCCTTTGCTGCCTTACAGTTTTATTATACTATTCTTGATGCCTTATTATGCTGCTTATTCCCGGTGACGCCCCTCCCTCAGCGCGCCCCCCACCCCCGCAGCCCCAGTGATCGTGTGTGCTGCCTGTACACCCGTTTTCTGTTTTCTGTGTTCCCATTTTGCTGTTTGTGCCCCCCCCCCCATGCAGAAGTCAGCCGGGGCCTTACAGCAGGAAGTGCGTGTGAGGGCCACAGTCTTGCAGACGGAGTTTGAGAACAGTGTGCACAGCACCAAAGCCTGCGTTCAGGAAGCGAAAAAAGGTTCGTTCTCTGTTACCGTACATCTGAATCCTTTTGTCCTGGGAACCAACAGCCAGAGCGGTTTGTAGGACTGAGGGTCTGTATTTAAAGGCAGTGACAGCTTGGGAATAGGAACCAGACGTTCTTGAAATTTAAGTTTGTATGGTTTTTTCTTTCTTTCTTACACATGATGGACTGCGGCCTACTGTTTGTGGTGGATCTAAAGTCAAGGAAAGGCTCAAATATTATGTTTTTCCTCCACATTTCTGGTGTAGGAATAAAAAAAAATGTAGACAGGTGTCTGATCTCTGTAATTAACATTAATCCGTCCACAATAATTAAAGAATTATGACATATTAGCAGAGCTCAGCCAAGCGACGCCGGTAATGTCAGCGGCGTGTAATAATTGATTAGCAGTATTCAGCTCTCCGTGTGCGCACATGCCCACATGCGTGTACAGAGATTATATATATGATTTTTTAGGGGCAGGCTGCTGTAGCAGGTAATTAATCTGAATTGTACCAAGGCCTCTATATAACTGGGTCAAATTGACAAAGCAGCAGCTAAACAATAAATTGATGGTACTATAATGATAATGAAATTATGCAGTAGTTTGTGGTAAATAAAGGAAGCTGTTTATAGTTTTTTCCTTGTGATTTAAATAATAAATAAACATTCTATAAATAATTTCATATCTGTGTTCTGATTATGTGCCGGATTATGGCCTTGATTTTAGACTGCGTGGCTCGATTTGTTCTTTATTTCGAATGCCTCTCGGGCTGAGGTAGGGGGGCTCAGCCCGGGAGTCCTTCAGTGGGGGGAGGGGGCGTGGCTGGGTGACCCTAATGCCACAAAGACCCCACCTCAGTTTGGAGGCTCCAGCCTCTTGTGTGAGCACAGGAAGTCTGATCAAACAGGCGTTGACCTCCGAGCCGTAACCGTTCCCCTCTGTGCGCAGAAATGCCGTGCGACAGAGAAAAGGCGCCATCGGAGAGCAAACATACCGCGAAGGAGGCGCACGGGGAGGTGCGAGGGGAGGCGCACGGGGAGGTGCGAGGGGAGGCTCGCGGCGACGCGGTCCGACGTCCGCTGTTTAAACGCGGCTTTCCTGTGTTTGCGGTCCCGGACTGAGACCTCCAGCACACGAGCACCCGCCTCGATCGGGCCTTAGCGCCGATGTCTCCCTCGGAGTCCGACTTAGACCGTTCATCTTTAAGGATTACGCGGTCGCCGTGACATTCGATCCCGACTAGTGAGTAATACCAGCAGCTGATCTCCTAGAGCTGTAGGGTTATTTGGGGGGGGGGGGGAGGCTTGCTTTAGCTCCCCTCCTGACTTCCCGCTTCAGCTCCCGAGCTGTGAACCCTCCCTGCCAGAACCTGACCCGCTCTGATTGGCCGGGGCCACCAGGAGTGAGCGGGATTTCGTCAGTTCAGGACACATGCGGTACATCGCTGACCGTTTCCAATCCTCATAGGCCAGCATCTCAGTGCTGTCTCTATAAAAGGTTCCGGCACATTCTCCGCCCGTAGATTGTCCCAGGCCATCACATTTCTCATGAATTTTGGTTTGTCAGATTGTCTGAAGCCCCATTTCTTCCTGTATCTAAGGGTAAATGTGCACTTTGATCCTCAGTGTACAGACTTCCTCCAGAATGCAGGAAGTGATGTTGTGGCGGCCGTCTGACTTTCCGTGTGCTTCTGCAGCTCTGCAGTCCTTCCTGAGGGCGTACGCCACCTACCCCGCCAGCCTGAAGCACATATTCCACATCCGCAGGCTGCATCTGGGCCATGCCGCCAAGAGCTTCGGCCTGAGGGATGCCCCCCAGGGCCTGGGTGCCGTGGCGGGGGCCAGGTCAAAGGCGGGCAAGAGGGACGACCACAGGAGGAAGCGGTAAGCACTCTGGGGGAGGTCCTTCACCTCCTTGGCTGCCCCTGATTGGTGGAAGTAGAGGTCGCCCGCCGCCCCTGGTCTGCTGCCCCCAGCAGCAACAGTGGCCACACGCCTGTAATCCAAGCACCCAGTCGCGGAACAAGCCCCCCCCCCCCCCCCCCCCACCAGTGGCTCCGTCATCGGAGAACCTGCCGCTTCTTTCCACACTTTTTGTTGCCCCTTGACAGGCCGCCTAGTTTGGGGGGGGGGGAGGGGGGGGGCGTAATTATGGCTCATCCTCCCCATTGTCTGTCCCGTGAGCCTTTCTGTGTTATGTAACCCATCTTACCCAAACCTTTCTTGTTACCTCTTAGTTGGGGGAGTTCTTTAATTACCCCTTTCTGGTTTTCCACCCTGAGACCACCACCCCCCCCCTCCAACAGCCTAAATGTGCCTCTGAGTGCCGCCCACTCACCGTGCTGCAGGTTCGATTACACGCGGCGTTAAGCTGCCTCCCTGATAACATTATAAGCCCTATGGCCCCCACCACCCTGTCAGTGACCCTCCCTCAGTCAGACAGCAGATACGAGGCGAAGTTTCGGATCTGCGCATCCGGTGTGGCGTCAGAGAGCATGCTGGTGGGCTCTTTCGGGTTCAGAACAAGCTACCCCCGCGACACCCCCCCCCCCCCCCCCATAGCCAGTGTGGGCGGCTGGACAGCAGGTTGTCAGCCATACGGGCTCAGCTGCCCCCGTCCCGTGACGGACTCGGACCGGCATGTGGCCTGTCCGGAGTGTCCGGTGTCCTCCGTGTGTCGTGTCCGGTCTGCTGCCACCCCATCATCGTTCCAGCGCTGCTCCAGTTTGCAGAGACAGACGTCCATTTTCAATTAGCCTTAAATTAGCATCTCTTTTCTCTATAACATTGTCCCTTTTCAGAATCTAATAGCCTAAATATTGGATAAACACGGCACTTCCTGTACTCCTGGGACTTTTAACGCCGGTCTTGCCTGGGTATCCCCCAGGGCCGTGTCAGGGTGAGGAGGTGGGGGGGGGGGGATAGCTAGCAGCAGCGGCATTGCCCTGGGGGGTGGCGGGGGAGGGGGTCGTCCTCTGGTGGGTGAGCTTGTGTAGCACGAGGCCGTCCTGGCTGCTAGGTGTCACTCTGTAATGAGTCTGCCACCGGCCCTGCCGCCCGTCTCCCGCTGTTAGTGGACGTGTGCGGCGCTCCCTAGAGGGTCAGCGAGCGTGTCGCGGCCTGGCCGCTGTTAGCGGAGCCTCAGTCCAGACTGGTCCCTCTGTGCCGGGAGGGTCAGCCTGCGCCGCGGGGCAGCGATGGTGCGCCCCCCCACCCCCCTCAAATTAGCCTAGCAGTCACCTAGAACACAAGCACATGAGCTTTGGAGTGGTGTTGGGTGGGGGGGGGAGTGAGGCAATCGGCAGCTGGGAAAGGGGGGGCAGTGCTAAACCAGCGCGTTCGAAGCCGCTTCTGCCACCGACTCATTCATTCTTCCCCCATGTTTCCGTTCTGACCCCCCAAGCCTCGTCCGATCGCCAGCGACCCCCCCCCCCCCCCCCTCCCGCCTTCAATTTCTGCAAAATACTCAAAATCTCAGCCACTTTGCTTTTGCTAATAAAAGACCTGCATGAAAGCAAATGGGTACAAGCGAAAACTAGGGAAGAATGTCGCTTCCTGTCAGGGGGGGCGTGTCCCAGGCGGAGTGACATCGCCGTCCTTCATGGCACAAGCTGGTACACTCACAACCGATTGAAGTCTGTGTCTCTCATTCTGTTTCTCGATCTTTATTCCGTCTGCCACCAGTAACAAACGTCAACAAAAGAGTTTTTTATTTTATTTATTTAAAGAAAGCTCTGTTCTGGGGCCTGGAGAGGGGGTGGGGGGGGCTCCCTCTCCTCACCTCACCTTCGCTCCCATGTTTCATGGCCTTTAATTAAGCGCCGCTTCCCTCATAATGAGTCGCACTCTGATGTCCGAGCTTCCCGACTGCTCCTGCAGGGGGCGGTACCTCCTCCCTCCTTTTTGAACATCGCGATGCTGACGCTTTGGCGTTTTACCTGCTCCCGTCGGCCTCCCCCCCCGCTGGGGTGGGGGTGGGGTATGTTCTCCTGCATGGGCTGCGGTCAGCAAGCGGTCACTCACTATTCATGAGATGAGCATTGCCTCCGTCTTGCCGATAGCACAAATTGACGGTCGCTTGACCCTGCACCAGCCACCCCACCACCCCCCCCCCGAAAAACCCATCCAGGCTGCCCTTCCCTCTCGGATATCGATCGGTCTGAGCACTGGTAATTGGCCCGGTGACCCACAGGAGCGTGTGAATGGGGTCCGGTAAGGGAGGTGTGCGGGTTTGATTGGCACTTAGCCGGTTAACGCTGGGTCACACCAGAAGTCACTGCAAGAGGGACTGTAGATCGATAGTGAGATGCAATGCCAAGTCCGGCATCCTCGGCCTGTGCCCCGGCGCTCCATCTCACTCCACCCAGCCTGTGTGCCCCCCCCCCCAGCCACCCACCATCTCTTTGTGGTGCTCCTGTGGTCTTAAGCTGCCGTGTCCTAAGGGTCCTATTGAAGGACCCCCCCGTTAGACACTCCTGCTCCTAACACCCAAGCTGTCAGCACATTGCCTAGGATTTAGCCCCCCCCTCGCCCCCCACCCCGTCAGCAGAGACTTCATTATCAGAGTCTGTGGCTTAAACTCCCCCAGTCCAGGCACATACTGGCTAATGAGCTAATTACACCCAGAAAAACATAATCAAAATCGCGGACACATAAACACACCTGTGCTGAGCCTGAAACTCACTCTATCTCATGTATAAATTATCGTCCCTAACCGCCTTAAAAATGGATGTTTACCTCTTTCCCTGGTTATGCGTCCTGCCGGTATCCTTATTTGAGGTGGGCACCGCTAACCCATTTTATTTTTTGCTTTGTCTTAGTATATTTGAAATATTTTTCATAGCTCACCCTGTTGGAAGTATGAGATGGTGCACAAAATGTTATGGTGTGTTTGTAACTTATGAATTAATGTATGAATTTGCGAGCTTTATTTATGCTGTATCCTTATGTTTTTCCATTTTAATGCAGTAGGCTTTTAGAAATCTGACCATGGTTACATTTATTCAGTCTTTAATAAAATGTAGGATATTTGGCAGGGAAGCTGCCAAATACCACAGGCTGCAGTTATACCTCCCATCCACCAGGGTTTCCCATAGAGCTTAAAGAGGGGAGGCAGAGCCCCGCCTTGGGATAATGTCTCATGCCCCGGTGTACTGCATGTTCCCTCAGGCTTGTCAAGGACGGTTTGGTGGAAGGGATTCCTGCGGGCAGCTCCCTGCCACCCCCCCCCCAGGACTTATTGATTAGATAAAGGGAGCCTGGTTTACATTGTCCCCCTCGCTGTGGGGGGCCTGTCTGTTATTACTAGCAGAGGAAATCCTTTCCCCAGCACCTTTCATTCACAGGCCTCGTTCTGCCAGCTACTGGTTCGCAGTTTTTATTTGGAGCTCTGTGATTGGTTAATTGTCAGTGCCGGTCTGGTTGTAACACTGTTCTTGATTGGGGGATTGATGGCCGTGGGCTGCGGTCTTGCCGCTGCCTGCATTCTTTCCTGTCACATACCTTCAGACTAGTGGTGGGGGTGACGGGCCCGAAACTGCTCGGCGACTCCCCTAGCTGGTTTAGCCTCACGCCGCTGCATCGCCTTCCTGTCTTCCAGACCCCCCAGTAAGCCGAACCGGAAGGAGCGAGTGGCGAGCCTCCTGTGCTCAGAGTACGCAAGCGGCCTGGACAGCCGCTCAACTCCCCGGAAGAAGAAGCCGCAGCAGATGGACTGAGGGAGCCGGAGGGTCGTTGAACAGTCAGCCAAGGCCCCGCGGCTGAGAGCCATGGCGCGGTCCCTGCCCTCGTCACCTGCGGCTGGGCCACGGGGGTCGCGTATCTTGCCATCCAGGTGCTCTAGGAAAGGCTGGGGGCCTCCTCACCTTGACCCCTTTGACACACCTTGGCCTCACCTCTTCCCAGCCTTGGCCCCGCCTCTTCCCAGCCTTGGCCCCGCCTCTTCCCAGCCTTGGCCCCGCCTTCATGGTGTTCCTCGCGTAACAGCACCTCAGTGTTTTCCCGCTTCCCTCTGTGAGGATTTTTATATAACCATATATATATAAATTGGCTGTTATTTACTTTTATGGTTTGCTACTTCCCAAATGAAGCAGGTATTAAATACTAAACAAGTCAGCCCCTTTAACTTGTGACTCTGTGTGTGGTGTTTTCATTTGTTTTTTGAGGAATAATTTTTAGGGTAAGTGTTTGCTCCCTGCCTGTGGATGCAGCGCTCAGGGGATGGGATGGGGGGGGGGGACACACGGTCTCAGTGGCAGCCACAGCGCTAGCTGGTACCAGCAGCACACAAGAGGGTCTGTGGTGGAGCCCCCGCCGCAGGGGGCCTGTCTGTGTTCACTGACATTGATCAAGTGCAGTTCTCAACGCCTCCCCCCCACCAAATCGGAATCTATGTGCACAGACTCATTAGCTGTTACCGAACGCTGCCCTACATTCAAATGACAGAAATGTATATTAACAAGTGTGTATATATATTTTTTCGTCACATTTCTCACGGTCAGCGGGGTTGTGTTAATTAGCGGGCCACGCCGATATGACGGAGAGCGGACTCGGCCTTGACGCTGTAAATAACGCGGGCGTGCCGACACCAGGATCCCGGCCGCCGTCCGCTAGAGCACTGTAAATCAGTGCTGATTACACTGGCGTAAAGCTGTTTATTACGCTGTGTTTAATAGGCGTTGCAGTGACAGTCTATAAACCTCTACCCCTTTAAAAAAAAAAAACACCCATTTCTCACGTGTGTTTAAAGCTCTTGAGGATTTGTGTGTCACATTTTTTTTTCTCACTCAGGACTAATTTGCATTTTTTAAGCTAAGAATTCCTGTTGTTGATATGCAAGTACCACGTAATGAATTTCGATGTAAACCTAAAATTTCTAACTAAAGAAAGATTTGGAATTCGGGGGACTGCAAGTTAATTAGTGTAGTGATATATCTGTGTAGATCTGTGCTTACTCTTTCCCATCTAACTACTCTCTCTCTCTCTCTCTCTCTCTCTCTCTCTCTCTCTCTCTCTCTCTCTCTCTCTCTCTCTCTCTCTATATATATATATATATATATATATATATATATATATATATATATATATATATATATATATATATTTTTAAAAAAAACTCGAGCTGTAAGGGAATATTGGATTCTGCCTTATCTGGTGCTGTTCCCCGGAACTTATAGTGAGACGTTAATATTTAAACGGTAGCATGGTAGATTGTTCGTGACGGTAATGGTTATCTGCCTTTGCCTACTATCATGACCGCGACTACAGCATCCCCTAAAATGTCCATTTGTTTACTTGGGCAGCATAGATAGTATGTCATCTTATCTTTACCGTGATCATCTACATGGAGAGTAAACATGAACTGCTTTGCGGCGTCGACTTGACAGTTTGATGGTTACAGCACCAGATTAGGGTTTGCGCTCCTAAATCCAGAGGCCAAACTCTAGATGGAGTGCACTGCCAAATGTGTCTTGCTTTAGCACCTAAATCCTAGTGGCAGGGAATGGCATTTCTTCAGAGCCCTCATTGCGCCTGTTAACGGAGATGTATGTGCCGCGTAATAGGTTTCCTGGGGTTGGAAGAGCGCTAACATTTTAAAAACGATTAGTGTCTAATTATCGAGCAGTGGACCTAATACTGCCGGAATAGCGCGCAAATGTCTGCATTTTTTCCTAGGGTTACCCTGAGTTAACTTAAGACCTTAATAATCTATTTCACCTTCTCCTTACTAAATACACAATGCAAGCAGTTGTGTCGGCAGTAATATGTTCTCTAGGTTGCCTTTATAATTCTTGACTAGTAAATAGAACATCAGCGTTTAGTTTATTCTTTTTCAGTTGTGATCCAATATCACATCAAACGATTATCTGTGAAAGCAGAAAGTCTGTACTGTTTCGCTAGTGGTGGCCTTTGGAGATGTTTATATTAAGCAGGCTTTTGTTTGCCGCATATTTAGCGGAAAAAAGTTGAATTCGGTAATTTGTAATATACCGCAAGATCAAATCACGTTGCTTCTCTTTTCGGCGCGCTGTGAAAGAACATCAGCATTTCTTCTACTGACAGGTTCACAGTCCGCAGTGCAAATTGGCCTTTGATTGACTCCTAATTTGATTTGAAGGCTGTTTTGTTTGGTTTTATTCTGAATGAGATTAATCAGAGTCACTGATCCTCTGGGTTTAAGTCTCTTCGTGTTGTGTTTTTGTTTGCTGGGAGCTCAGCAAGGCTCTATCCGCACTTCATTAAGCCTGAGCCGGGGACAATCCGCGGTATGATCTTGGGGTTTACCAGTATCTTTTCACATGCAAAAATCTGTGCGCCTTTCAACAAGACAACGTAGCTATTCAGTTAATCAGTTGCGCACTTCGCACGAATGAATCTTTTCATTAATATTGAGAGGCTATCTTCGTCATTCGGGCCGGACACAAATCCTTTTGATACTATTTGGTTGTATCATTTTCTGGTCGGCAGGAATAGAAAACTAGATACGCGTAATCTATTTTCACTCGGCAGTATTTTATACATTTGTGACTCCAACTAAAAGCGGGCTCCGTTTATAGACGTTTAAAGGGCGCACAGCAGACCGTGCACTCGAGAAAGTGGCAATTGCTGAAATCTGAATGAAGCGGTCTGTAATAGCGCGAGCCGACAGCGCGAGGCAGAGCCCGCGATCAGGGGGAGGCGAGGCGCGCGCCGTAACATGTGCGATGCGGATGCAGCAGCGGGGGACTGAGCGATCATATCGATGTATCGACTTCCGATTAAAGCCATTAATGTCTTTTGTTTAATCGCTCGCAAACCTTTTATTCAGCTTTGTCAGCTTGAACTCCCCAACCCCCAGGTAGGAAAGGGACTGATATTTGGGCTTTTATAACAGGCTACAGGCGCACGGGGAGGAGGCGTGGGGGTTGTCCTGCCGTACCGCTGACCAGCTGTCCGCTTGCCTGATCCGACGCACAGTCAGTCTCGCCCGGTCACCAGCTGTTGGAGCCGTTTGGCGAAGGCCAGACAACCAACACTCTAAAGAAAAAAAGGTGGAAACAATCCATTTCCAAATAGGATCGTTTAAGACACTTAAACAATTACACACTTGGGGAGCTATTAATATTTCATCGAGTTAATGTTTATGAAAATGTAATAAAACGGAATAATCACGCTATATTCAGTTTTAAAACAATTCACTCGAGTGCATCTTTTGTTTCCCTTTAATGCGGTTGTCAGCCAGTGTTTTGTGCCGCTGCTACTACTTAATTAAACCAATGACCTGGACATATTTTGTCGAGACACACAGATATATATAAAACAATACATATATGAACAATTAGTGTCAGTTGTTAAATTTTATCATGAAATCTTTTTTTTCTAAATTTTGTTTTATACAGTGTAGCGTGAAATAACAGTAAAATTAAATTTGTTTTAACGTGCGTTGATTTTTTTTTCATTTATTTTTGTTATATGTCACTCTATAAATGTAGAAAATAATGTATAAAATTATTTAGTCATGAAGAAAGATATTTTATCCGAGAGCCAAATACGAGAATTCTACTTGAAAAGAACCATTTCGACGTTTGGACTTCTAGCAACACTGTTGTCAAATTGTATAGATTGATTAAGGGGATCCAGTTAAAAAATTACAGATTTAATGCTAATGATTATTTAATATGTTTAACCTAACTCAAGAAAATTAGTAGCTAGAATATTTAGTCGACGCATACCTATAGTATACAGTATAAAATAGTTTTTAAAATACCAAAAATCTTTTTAGACACATATAGAAAAGTTTTTTTTCTAATGTGTTATTAACAATTTTCTGCGATTTCCGGGAAACGCAAAACCCATCTAGTTAGCGGTGTAATTCAGTTCGCCTAAGTTCTGGCACGATGAAAATCCTCATGACCTATGCCTACTGCTGAGTGCTGCATCATGCTTAGCTTTTACCCAAGAAACAAGTAGCGTATCCAGAAACAAATTCTGAAATGCGCGCCGATGCCACAGCCTATCTACTTAAAAACATTTTCAACGTCTGAAAACAAAACCCAGATCGTTTGAGTCGGAATTACGGAACTTGTCACTGCTGGTTTAATCAGACAGTGCGTAACAGTTTTCTTGAACACATGGGAAATATTTTTTCCAGCATACATGTCTGAAACAGTGCTTTTGGTTTGTGTAAGAACTTTATTTGTACATGATAAAAAAAAAAAAACAACTATTCCTACGTTTCCTAATATTTTTGGCCTTATCTTAAAACTGAGGAACCATCAAGGGGCAAGGGGAGGGGGCAATATCAAATAAGAACTACTTCACAATATGAGGAATCTCACAAGTAGTTCTGCTATACATTTTCTACCATAAGGAGTTACAGTGTTGTCCTGTAGTGTTTGTATGACAAGAAGTATCTGCGCAATCTCGAGAAGAATACACCAGGTGCTTCTATTGGCTCTGGTCCCAGAAAAGCGAAAGGACAGACGCCATTCTTATTTCGTGTATTTTAATATGCCAACAATCTGTTGGTATCTAATCGCACTAATTATTTCTGATACCAATGCGAAGTTCATTTCAAATCACTACACCGTGAGAGGAAATCGTGCTACCAATATTATTTCTAAATTCCTGAACAATAAATTATAGTCGCCTACCGTGCTTCTGAGAAGTATAACTTTGTTCTTGCACGCATGGTCAAATATAAAGACGTATCTCTTACACCTTAAAAGAACATTAAACTGAATTGAGGGAAATGTAAAAATAAATATTTAATCCTCGAATATTACTGTCGTTTAGCAACGAAATGTATCATTATGTATGCAACAATTAATTACTATATGCGCAGTGCTGCAGCCAAATTGTATTGTACATCTTTTGCTTCTCGCAATTTTTGCAATTGACGAAGCAGGAGCAAAATGAGGGCACTATAGACAATGACATTGCTGACACCATTGCAAGTTTATTATGTAGGTAGAATACAGTTTGAAAACAGTCCAATGAAATTACCGTGTCTATACGATTAGTCATGGCCATTGCGTGTCACTTTCAGTCAATGGTCTGAATGAAAGAAAATGCATTACTCAAAATGCTACTTAAAATCATGACGTTTCTTTGAATAGATGAATACTTTATTTACAGTGCATTATGTGTTTACTGTACATAAACAGTCCATACAAGTTTCATCATATGAATCCATTCTTGGGCAGAATTAATGGCTTTTCATACGAAAAAAAAAACTTTTTTTTATTTTTTCCATAAGTCATGTTCACTTTCCGTACGTTCCACATATAAACAGGGTCTGATGCATGATTCGAATTTGACAAGTGCTGCTGTCACGTAATAAACTTCGTTTCCTGGAAGTAATATCTTGAGAAACCATACAGGAAATCGAATAGCTCTTCTGCAATTCTCCCGGAGAGACATAAAGAAATCATGTGAAACATCTCTAGTTCATTCTGACAGTTCCTCTAGCGAGGAAAACTGTTCGATATATAAATATATAAATAAATAAATAAATAACAGTGGCCTTTTATTCGTGTTAGAATCAAACAAGAGTTCATATACTGAAGATCCCAGTTCATTTTAAATAAAACAGTATTTACTGGTCACTCTCATTAAAATGCTCCGTTTCGCTCGTGTGGAGGTTGGCGTTGTCTGGCTCTGAATCTGGAGGTGCGGCTCACCGTTGCTGCGTCGCCCGAGGTAGCACGCCGGACAGAGATGACATAGGCGGCGGCTCGTTTCCTCCTTGCAATCCGTGGAGAAGGATCCGTGGGACCAGGGGTCGTTGCAATGGCGGTGGTGGCGCGGAGGGTCCCCTGTACAGATACAAGGCTGCTCCAGGGTCCAGATTGGAAACCAGGTTTTGTGGATAGAAATACGGTGAAGGAAACATTCTTTGCAAGGCAGAGTAATTTCCGGCTTCGGCAAGAAGTTCCAGTCCAACTGCGGTCTGCCTCTTCCACTTTGTCCTTTCCCAGGAAGAAGAATAGCACAATCAGTAGTATTTCATAGTAAAAACGAATGCCGACGAGTTCAAAATGCTAGTAGTTTCCGTCAGAAAATCTTCGTGTATGGCCACTAATTCATCAAAGTTTAAGTTTCACTATATATATGTATATAAGTTTTGTACCTTATTATTACGTTCGGGAGTTCGGGATACAAATAATTTCTGTTTATTAGCCTTGTGAAAATTATCGCTCTAAACTAACTTACGTGAAGCATTTCAATAGCAACTAATAGCATTCCTTTTTAATGCTTCTAACGCGTCGTTTGGGGACGTTCTTCATCTCAGAGTAAAAGTGATCGTTTACTTTGTGCACATTTGTTTAGATCACATAATCACATACAAAGTTATAAATATATAAAATGTAAACTTGGAGCTGAGTTTAAAGCGGAATTGCTACACTTGTAGTAATTCGATTCCGCGCTGACAACCTATGAAAGGTTTTAAGTGTTTAATTTCCTTTACTTTAGATAAAGCGTTTTAAGTGTTTAATTTCCTTTACTTTAGATAAAGCGTCGTTGAACTGTTTTAAAGCGGCCCTCATTCGTTATTCATTTTTAGTTACCAACCAGAGTTTCCTGGACAATAGGAAACCATTCTTATGGATAAATAATTAATAATGATAATAATTGTGTTCTTACAGTATTGTGGGTAAATTATTTACATCTCTCTTAATTTATAATTTATCACCAAATGTGTTGCGCTGTATTTGTTGCTTATTTGAATAGCGTTCCTTTTAAAATATCAACGTTAAAATATTATAGTGGAATCATGAAAAACGAATTCGTATGCGATATAATTTGTTTAAGAAACGAATGGAAAGTAAAAACCCTAAAGGTCGGTTGCAGAACTGAAATTTGCATATAAAACCTTCACAGTGAGGGCAACGTAAACACAGATGCAGGCTTTTGCAGTTTCTATTTTGGTACGTGCAGGAAATGCATTTTTGACTTTTAATGCTCCGTGACCGTATAGATAAAGAATGAATCGGGACAGGCGACGCTCTTCATATTTGTTATACATAAATAGCTAAAAATATTATACTAATCAAAATGTATCAGAAGGAGGCATATCGATGTGTTAAATTAAAAAAAGAGTACTCTACATAATAATGTGAACTGCATGTTTTAGAAAATATACATTAATTTACAAAAAAAAAAAAAAAAACAGCTTCTATTCGTATTCGATAAGTTTGTGTCTGTGTGTCTGGGTATACATTAATACACGTACCTGTACTCTAGGGAAATGTATTGTATATATTTACCACCCAACAATCCTTGTGTTCTTGAAAAAGTTTTTAGTAAGTCCATGGATTTTAGATTACGTACGTTAAATGATTAACAAGATTCTACAGGCCTATTTAAAAACTTGAAGGCAGATTCAAATAGCTAGATACTGAACCATCTGTTTTTTACTGAAAGTCGAAATGTAAGCGAACACAGAGCTTTGTGTGTTTATATTCTTGATCTCACCTCCTGTTCTGGTACCATGTTTTGACCTGGGTGTCGGTAAGGCTCAGCGACGCCGCCAGTTCCATCCTGTCTTGCACACTCAGGTACTTCTGTCGTTCAAAGCTGCGCTCCAGCTGGGCTAGTTGATGGTCCGTGAACGCCGTCCGCGCCTTTCGGGGCTTCTTGAGCCGAACTGGCGGGCTGTCCCTACTGCTCGAAATCTCCCTGTCTCCCTCCTCTTTCACTGAAACCCAAAAAAACACTGAACCGTTGGCAAACACTACAAATTAAAAAACACAACCACAACCGACGCTGAATGAGAGAAACAAAGAAAAAGGCCGCAACTCCAAGGCTATATTTATATATTGAACTAAAGTAGCGATTGTTTTCGAGTTGTGTCCATATTGTTTCAACTTAAATTTATATGATTATAAAATGTATTTATGAAAATGCATGTATATATTTTATTTTGTATGTTGGCGAAATCTCTGTGTTGTATGATCAAAAAATATATTAAGTACTTAATAAATTACCTATATCTGTGTCATACGTACAGATTTTATCGTGAAACACACAGGTAGGCCTATACCGTACGCAAATTAAAACGACTACTTTCGCAGCAAAGCCAGCGAAAATAATGGTATTATAAGAAATAATGTTTTTATTTTAAATCACTCTGCTAAAATCCATGATTTCTTTTGTAAGTTTGACGTAAATGGGGCATTTAGAAGACTTGCATGGGTAACAACTTGATTGGACAGTCATGAAGCATAATAAACCGTCTAATTGGGCCACGCGAGATGAAAAACCTTTTGAGCATGACTGGCCAAACTTCACATTATTGGTATAAAACCGTAATAAACACCTGACTGATAACTCCACGTCACAAATACGCAACTTACGAATATAAGGAGAAAACTAAATTACTGTAAATATTGCACATAATATAGAGTTTGACATCTTAAATATTTTAACTATATTTAGACCGGGTCTAAAAAATCTGACAAAATATAATAATCTTACAGTTTAAGTGCATTGCATTTTTTAAAAGATTTTGACATCAGTTTAGAAATACTAATTTAAATGAGTGGGAAATATGTTATCATCTGGTGGTTATGTTCTACATATTAGGATTAATTGATATTTATTCTGTACTAGGTTTTGGTGTTTATCAGTGGATTATATTAATTGAATCAATAACCGTCCAATTATATGTTCACTGATAACACATTTTCATTAAAAAACATATCGATCAAACAGCGCAGTTCTCAAGTTTTCGTAAACCGTTTCAGTCTAAATTTCAAATTTTTTATAAAAGAAACAAGCAAAGCTTTCCAAATTAACGAGTACTGCTAATTTCGGTTGTTTCACTTATTATCGTAGGCTACGAAATTTCGACGTCTCGAATGAACTTTTCTGATTAACTATTATTAACTACAATTACGGGGATCTCCGTTGGAGAATATAAAGCGCGATTTACCTTAAAACACTATACTTGCTATCACAGAGGATAAAAACGCAATAAAAAGTAACAGTTTGTGTAGCTATATGCCTTCTTTTTTATTAAAACACATATATTAGTATATTTATATGTATGAATATGTAATAATAACTGCGCTTGCAAATTATTTTTACAAAAACTCGCAGCACATACCGGTCTACTGTAAATTTAACATAGAATATTTAATTATATACTTTTATTGATCATGCCAAGTGTCAAGGTAACGTTAACATTTATTATATTATTATTATAATTATCATCGCTTGAATTATTATTATTATTATTATCATTATCAATAATAATAATAATATTGTCATTACTACTAAGTACTACGTGCTATTATAATTCGTAGTCATAACAAAATATTTTATTCTTACTCGATTTGATAGAAAATACACCTTCTGTAAAATTCTCACATAAATCTTACCCTTATATTCGCTGTCCGAAGATGAATTGCTGTGGATTTTGTCTATAAAATCGTCTGACATTTTAGAGGCAAGTCTCTCAGTCTCCTGAGTTGGCTGTCCATTACTTGAGTATGGGGCACAGGCAGCGAGCGGTTTGCAGTCCGCAAGAATGTCTCGAATGAGGAAGGACGAAGTGACTGTCCGAGGCTGAGAACCGGCGGAAATCTGCCCGTGCTGTAGATGGGACTCCAGTCCGAGAGCATGACCTTGTCTCTGCACCGCATCTTCGACGCAATCCCGCCGTGGAGAAGGGGGAGACGAGCAGCCGCTTTCCAGGTCCGACCTCGGGCTTAACTCCAGAGGAGATCTGCATTCGCCCATCAAACTGTCTCCTTTCGAATTTATCGGACTTCCAGGTCTATGAGACAGTAAAGAGTCAATTCCAAAACTAGACCCGTTGCTGGACGCCTCCATTGCCATTAAGTACAATACAGTGGCGTCTGTTTTATTTTAATTTACCATTTGTATTCTGCCAACTTTTACTTGAAGTGCGGTTTCAGAGCTGGAACGACTATCCAGGCGGAAAATCCAAACAAGATGCCCGGATACAGAATATTCCTCCTCTTTCTTCCAGTAGTTCTTCTCTTTTGGTACGGTTTTCAGTTTTCAGATATTTTTCGAGATCTGCACGTTCGTCGAGAGCGCAAAAAAATCTACGTTAAATCTCCTGTCTAAAGTGTTGTGCTACACAAAAGTATTTCAAAGGTCCGGTGCTATTGATTTTTAGAATCCAACTATATGGAACCGAAATTTTATCCTTTATCCTTTTATACATGTACTTAAATCGTATTTATAGTGTTGTTTTAAATATAAGTAACAATCATAATTCCCATCTTATCAAAATTACATAGCATAGCTCCAATCAGGAGGCCAAGTAATTTTCAGCACCACGGACAGACACGTTGATCAAAGCCAATGAAATTCATGACCTGCGCCTGACAGAGAAAGAAGCCAATTTTTTTTTTTTTAAATTAATGAGATTAAACGTAATTTGCTACAGTACCGCGAACAAAGAGAAAGGGTTGTTTAAAAAAATCTTTCACGTGTCAGCCAAGAAGGCAGCATAAAAAAAACCGCTGGACAGTTGAGAGAAGAATCCAGAGAGTCAGAGGTAAGTCAGGTTAAATGCAATCATCTGGTAACTAAAGCTTCCCAGTGACACTTTCACTAAAATAAACTTGTGTCATATCCTGGAACTAGTTTTTAAAGGTGTCTGTTCCACGTGCGTCCCCAGCCATACGATTTCATTGGCTGACTGGGCTTTTTGGGCGATGACTCGTACACAAGGAGGCGGGAACTCCAGCGCCTGTCACGAGACTCCCTCCTCCCCTTTAGTTTGAAAAAAGACACGGGCATTAATTAGCAGGCCCAGACCCAAATGTTTACAGTCAATAGCACTACTGTTTGTGCTAATTACAGTATTTTGAATTTAATTACAGTATTTTAAGTTATCTGGTAAGTATTGGTGATCTGCACTTCCCTTTTCAAATTGTGATTATTCAGGCGTGTTGTTCACTGTACTTGCATACATTTACATGCAGTTTATCTGGGTGAAAAAAAAACTGACTGATAAAAGGAATGAATATCGGATGTTAATGAATAAAAATCTTACAAGTAAACATAGAAGTATATATAAACACAAACCAGTATCATTCATCTTCATTTTACCAGATTATTCCGATTTACATAGTATTAAGATAGTATAATACTATGATGTCTATGTTATGACTGAACAGAGAGGAAAGGCAGGCAATGTCACAAAATAGTGAGAGAAAACTTTACTGTGTAGTAAGCGGTCTCCTGTTTCACGTATCATTTACACGATTCGCAACATGTGAATTTTCGACAAGCCCTAACAACTGAAGGCAAGACTGGAGATGTGCACCTTGATCCCTGCTCCCACGGGGACCGGGTCTGATTGCGAGCTGCCACTGGGGGGGTGCCACGCGGGTCGGGGGCAGAACGTGCCACACACACTGCAGCGCCAGGCTGTGCTCTGAGTCGCCGCAGCACAGCCCTGCCGCAAACCGCTCCGCTGCTCTTGCGGAAACTCCGGTACCAACAATCCGTAGATGTTACTGTACGTAAATGTCACCGTTGTTAAACTTTCCCAATTGGAAGCTGGCCTGCTTAGTTGTTTATTTCTGTGTCTTGGTAAGTGCTGATTTGCATATAATCAGGCTTACAACGTTGTACTCGACATGTGTGGAACTTGTGATTGCTTATGATGCACTGTTTCCACATAAAACCTACCAGCAAATACAGCAATGGATAAATCAGCTTAAATTTATGGTTACGGGTTTTGTCAAAGTTTCATTACACCTACAGGTACCAGTAGAATAATATGGCAAAAAAACAAGGTGAATGTATATGTGTAGATTTTTATTCCTCTCCCCCTCCCCCACATTCTCACTCTCCCCCATCTTTTCCTCCCCCCGCAGTCTTTGCCTAGCCTGGTCTAGTTCACTTTGTAGGTGCCCTGGCCCAGGAGACCTCGTCGCGCCACCGAGTCTGAGAGATGGGCATGAAAGGCCGTCTTCCGAGCTTCGGGATCACGGAAGGTGTCTAAGGCAGGTCCCACCTGCAGTGAAGAAGGAAGACAGCAAAAGTGTTTCAGGTGAACCTGCTAGAAAGCATCCACTTATCACAGGAAGATGACAAAAGCACATCTAACTGGCCTGATGAATCATTAGGCATGGTATATTATGAGTAAGGCATCCTGTTAATGCTTGGCCCAGTGCACGGCCAGCTGCCGTCTCCCTTCCCAGGCCTGAAGGTAACACTTTTGGAACAGGCAGCTAGTTTGGGAAACCGGACTTGATTCTGTTTTGACATATTTTTTAAGTGGGCCGGCATGTTCCCATAAAGAGCATTCAGCATCAGTCTGATAGACACATGAGCTCCTTCTGCACAGGCTACAGATGCAGGGGAGATGGTCCTGCAGGCGCGTGTCAGCTCTCAGGTGGGCCCTAGGGCCTGGAGGAAGTGAGCTCCTTAACCATACAGATCCAACACATCCCCGAGCCTCATTAACACTGCCGCGGCGACAGCAAACACCGTACACCGTTAGGCATTCACACACACCTATAAATAGCATGAAGGCAACAGTCGTGAGCAGCAGAAAAAGCAGAATGCATCCTTGTACATTAAAAAGGGGGGAGATTAACAAAATAAAAAGCCCAGGATTACTTGGCACATGTCAGTCACGTGTTGTCAGAGAAGGACAGGTCCAAACGCTTGTGTGTGCAGACAGGACTAAGGGATTTCTGAGTGAATACTGTCAAAGGTAGAGCTGCCAAGATTCATGTGTGCCACCAATTCATTCTCACTCAAGTTTTTATTCTCCTTCAGGCATTTTGATTTGATACGATGTCTGGGAATCTATCTTGACACAAAATCATAAAATGTGTTTTGTCACAAAACTAACTTATAAATATATATAAAAGTTTTAGCCCACAGAAATCTCTGTCAGCCACTCACTCCTGTACGTGAGCTTGGCTGTTCATTTCCCCCTAACATTTAACACGTAGCAAAGTGCTCTTAGGAGGATTCAAAGAGCAAGGAACCGCTTAGAATGGTTCACACCACCCCAGAAAACTGAAAGAAAAGGCACAATAGATTCTTGGCTTTTTATTTATTTATTAAGTAGTTTGTTAAATATATATTTTCTTTTGTAATAAGCACGTTGTCTTTGGAAGAATTTTGGCATCTCAATATCTTTTTGAAATAGAGAAGAAAAACATACGTTTCAACAAAGGGGAAAAAAACAGGGAGATAAAAAATGACTACACAAACAAACAATGATGAGAGAAATGAAAGAGACCCACTCCGGAGAAGTCAGGGATGCAAATGTCTAACCTACAGCCATCAGATATGGTACTTGACAGAAAATAATGAGAATTGCTAAATCTTTTATAAGGTTAACATTCGCCTTTCACAGTCAGCTGTCATACAAGAAAGAATTTAGCACATGCATGCAGCCAAAATAAACCTTCATCATCTCATTAAAGTTGACAGGCTTGGACGGCAGGCCTTGACGGCGCTGTGCCATCCCGTTTTGTGTTGGTAATTTGCAGAGGAGAGACATACAGGAAAAAAGGAGAGATGGGGGAAAATGGAGCAGGAAAAAATGTGAGGGGAAGACAGCAGCGTGCAGTGCGTGTGTGTGTGTGTGTGTGTGTGTGAGAGAGAGAGAGAGAGAGAGAGAGAGACATTGGAGGGGGGCACTTGAGGGAGGAGGAAAGATCGTTAGCACACCAGGAGTCTGATTCTCCCCTAATTGGAAGCGTTGGGCATTGTCAATGGAGGATTTTCAGCAGCTCACTGTCAGGTAGAGCCGTCAGGATGATAGCCCACTTGTCAGCGCAAAAGACCAATAAAAACAAACCGCTTTTGATTTAATTGGAGGCTTGTGCGAGCCATGGGGTGGAAGGGGAGAGAGAGAGAGAGAGAGAGAGGGAGAATAAGACAGTGATCGTTCAGAGAGACGTAGGGATTGGGACGGAAATCATCACTCCGGTGGAGCCCATCCACCAGCATCTCCATCAGCTCCTGGCCTCGCATCCCTCTGTATGTCTGTATGGATGCAGCAGTGAGTGAGCCACAGTGCAGGGCCCTCAGGAGCCTAAGCCTCCTGATTACAGTTTCAGAGGCAGTGCGTGAGCTGGCTTAGCACCAGGAGAAACCCGAATGGGAGCTACAGAGAGTTAGCGTTAGGCTAATGATGCTGTCTAACTCAAGACTGACTTGCTTAGTGCCTCAGCACCGGCTTCCTCACCACTGCTGAGGCATCTCCAAGGATAGATATATAGATATTTAACTGGGCACAGAAGGTTCTGGCTCAGAGGAGGGAAGATGGGTGACCGAGGATGGCATGAAGAAGGGCATGCTGGGTAAAGGCGGGACCCCGGGTGAGGGATGTGGAGGACAGTGGTATAGAAGCCCCCCCCCCCCCAAATGAGTATGAGCCCCATGTCCCTGGACCCCTCCAAGTGCTCCTCTCTGGGTTAAGCCGCTTGCCGCCGCACGAGAGCCACTCAAGCACGGAGCCGCATCGATCGCTCAGCGGGAAGGAAACTTTTAATTTGTATGCCCTGCGTCACGGGGCCAGAGCGTTAAGGTGCCCATGGGCCAGACCAAAACAGGCAGCTAACAATGTGGGCCGTGCGTGACAAGGGACAGGAACCTCCTCCCCCCCCCCCCCCCCCCAGGTGTACTTAAAGCATCCATAGCTGGAAATGCTCAAGCAGGGAGATGTCATGCTAGCCGATGTCACAAGCAAAATCAGAAATGGATGATGGAGAAGCAGAAGTCAGGGAAGGTCGCAGGGGCGGCCTGCCTGACGAGGGGCGGCCTGCCTGACGAGCGGCGGCCTGCCTGACACATTCCTGGCCAGGCTAGCGGGATTCTTTAGAAGCGATGGGGGTAGGTCAGCTAAGACCTCCTCCAGCTGCTACAGGGAGACCCACACAAGCTGTCAGACTGTGCTGGGGTGACCCCCCCTGCCCCACACACCCACCCACCCAAACTCTAAGGGGCCATTATGGTGGGGGGAAAACATGACAGTAATAAATCAGCTCTCAGACTTAAGAGGGATGTAAGGCATGATCTTCCACTGCCTGGGAAGGCATTCTGTCGTTCCTAAAAGGAGCCATCCTTAATGGCGTCATTATCTTGATCGAAATAATACCTCCAACATGGCTTCTTTGATGAATGCTATTTCATTCAGCCAATATCATCCATCCATCTGTCACCCTGTCTGTCTGGCTCTGTCACCTTCTCGGTCTGTCCGTCTGTCTATCTGTGTCTGCCTGTCTGTCTCTGTCACCCTGTCTGCCTGTCTGTCTGTTTCTATCACCCTGTCTATGTGTTTGTCTCTGTCGCCCTGTCTGTCTGTTTGTCTATCTGTGTCTGCCTTTCTGTCTGTCTCTGTCACCCCATCTGTCTGTCTGTCTGTATTTGTCACCCTGTCTATCTGTGTCTGCCTGTCTATCTCTGTCACCCTGTCTGTCTGCCTGTCTGTCAGTCTCTATCACCCTATCTCCCTGTCTATCTGCCTGTCTGTTTCTGCCACCCTGTCTGTCTGCCTGCCTGTCTGTCTGTCTGGCCTTTCCTTACCTTCTGGAAGCGGGGCAGTTTCCACAAGGGTGCCGGCTCCTCCACGGGCTGACACTTCCTGAGCAGGGTCGTGCATGTCTCTGGGATATGGCCCAGCTGTCTCTGTGGAAACAACCCAGACCGCCACACCAAGCATGATGGGCAGGCGGGCTATAACCATCCCGCCTCAGTCGGCCAGTCTTTCACCTCGGCTTACACATTCACACTCTTAAAACAGCTGAAGGTGGCTGGCGATAGCATGCGATAATACAAAGGCTACCGCCCATCATTCCCAAGACATGCCCAGTCATGCTTTCTGCTGCCCCCTCATTCTCAGGGTTGATTAAGTCCCCTGTCAGCTCACTTAAGATTAGAGCATCTGTATTAAATAAATATAATAATACCAAAAATAACAAGCATAATAATAGCAGAAACACTAACAACAGCAATAATAATAATAATAATAACAGAGCGTGTTCTGAGTCACATATTTCTCAGTCTATGCCTCCTTTGATCCTCTCACCTTCTTCCGACGTTCTAGAAGGCTCCTGTCCTTAGCCTGCTGCTCCTCCAGCCAGACCTGAGCGTACCTGTGCTCCAAGAGCTCCGAGATGGGGGTGGAGGGGCTGGAAAGGAGCAGAGGGACCCGGGTTACTGGCACTGGCCCTGACTCTGGGCTCTGACTCTGAGCTCGGACTCTGGGCTCTGACTCTGGGCCCTGACTCTGGGCCCTGACTCTGGGCTCTGACTCTGGGCACACACCGCGTACAGGCGGGGCTGGGAGTCCGCATACTGCCCGCTCGCTAATCGGCATGGTACACGGGAAAGATGTGGGCCTGGGACGTCTCAATTATCACCTGCCTCATCACTTGCGTGTCGGGGATGTGAGCCCGTGACCCCCCCCTCCTCCAAGCCCCCACCTACAGTGACTTTTATTGCTTCATTAGTACACTCCACATGCCTGAGCACACGCCCCACCCGGCAGCCAGCAAACCCTAATGAGATCGGACAGCGCTGATGTGGGGGGGGCGCCCGTCCACATCCCGGACTGCAGAGCTACAGGAACCAGGCCACTGGTCCCGGCCCGTCCGCATCCCGGACTGCAGAGCTACAGGAACCAGGCCACTGGTCCCGGCCCGTCCGCATGCCGGACTGCAGAGCTACAGGAACCAGGCCACTGGTCCCGGCCCGTCCGCATCCCGGACTGCAGAGCTACAGGAACCAGGCCACTGGTCCCGGCCCGTCCGCATCCCGGACTGCAGAGCTACAGGAACCAGGCCACTGGTCCTGGCCCGTCTGCATGCCGGAGCCCCCTTCACCTGGCCCTCAGACATACTAATGCCAACTGGACAGAAAAGCGATTCAGGGTAAAACAGAGTCAAGGAGCAGCCCCCTTGGCACCTCACTCCCCCCCCCAGCTTACAGTACTGCTGTATTTATATGTGAATATATGTATTTATGTGGCGAAGCCCCCTGATGTGAGTAAACATGGAAAGGGCACTGAGTGCATGATCCCACGCGGCCGATGGGGAAGACCAGCACATCCAATCAGTTGTGCATTTTATTACACGTGTGCAGTGACATCAAATTACCGTCACAAACAGTTTTTGTCTGTCTGCTTGCACATGAAACACGTGAACACGCGTGTGGGCGCTCGCGGGCCCGGGCGTGTGCCTGTGTGTCTCTGTGGCGGCGGCGTGCGGGGGGTGGGGGGTGGGGGGGCGCACTGAGAGCTACACCCCAGCACAAGCTCATTAGGGCTGACCTTGGCACGGCGAGCCGGTGTTTGATGGATAGGGTGCAGGGCCAAACAAGCCCCCGGGGAGCCATGATCTTATCTTATATTGTACACCCCCCCCCCTCTCCTGACCCTGTACCTGCACTCTCACACAGCCGCACTCGGCACGCGTCACCGACAGGATAAATCTATTCCTGACAGGGAGGGGGGGGGGCGTGGAAGGGGACGACGGGAGCGGTGAGAGAAAAACACACAGGTGTGGAAGGAGAGCAATGGCACACGGGGGCGTTATTGGCGAAGTCATTCAGCTCCGTTTTGAACAGTGTCAATGGCTGGATGGGAAGGGGGGGGGAAAGGGAGGGAGAGGGAGGAGGGTGGTGTGTACTGGGGGGGACAGGGACATGACCGTGATGCAGACCGGCGCTCCTGTGGCACCTCCGTGGAAGTGGAGAAGGTTGTATTAAACAGGCATCCTCTTTCATCTGTGCTGAAGTTGCTTCTCTGCTACTGGGTTACTCATGCCACCCCCAACCTTTACCATAACCATAACCCCCCCCCCCCCACCCACGCCCAGTAAAAGGGACACACTCCCTGGGTAGGATGGACCACTGTCTTCTGCCACCAGATAGAATCACATACCCGCACCGTGCCTCATCTTGAATGGCGGTGTTTGGCATTTACAGGTGTTTCACGAGAACGCGGGTGCCCGTATTTTAGGTGTGATATAAATAAGTGTGATTTTTTCTCATTGCAGATGATTTCTCATTAAGCTGGTGTTGCGGGGCATAGCCTGGGCGTGTGCTGTGAGCCCCTGCTTCTGTGCACGGTGTCAGACACTCAAAGCCTTTTGATGGCAGTCTGCTGATTCTCACTGTCATGGCTCCAAGAGGCCTGGCTAATGGAGAAGAGCATCGTCAATGGTGCCTATGAACACAAGCAGAGTCTACACTAACACCCCGTGCCGTTTATAATCAGCTGAGGCGTCCGGTATGAACGCGGCGATCTAGCGGCGCCTCACGTTCTGCTACACTAAACGCTGACACTCATTCTGCTAAGTGCTAACGGTACTTTCTAAAACATTAGCAGTTAACGGCCATTCTCTCTGCTTCCCTGCCTCCAGCGTACGCTAATAGTGCACCCCCTGGTGAGTCAAACTGAGTAAGTAGGGCCATTTATTCATGCCTCTGAAGTTGTGATATTGTTTCAATAAAGGCTCCTGTCTTTATACCTAAAAATAACATCTCCCCTGTCGCCAAACTGAGAGAGACCATCCCGGAGACCGACGTGCGAAAGCTTGTGTTAAGTATCTATATGGGAACTGTGAGTATACTGCATGTGTATTAACAGGCAGATAGGGCGGATATCGAGTCATGTGACCTTTAAGCGTCGGTCACAAGGGCATAACTTTGAGTTGAGTTGAGCATGGTGGGGGGGTGGGCTGAGGTCTCTTCCCATTTCAGGGGGTCCAGAGGGTTGTATTGACCAGTTTTAATAATTTACGCCCATAGTTCGTCAATATTACTTTGGTACACATGCATCACATAATTGTGCCTATTTTAATATTTATAGTTAACGTTCTGACTTTTGACGTGAATGAAGTGTTATTCCTTTGCAGGTTGTTGCTCGTTTGTGAGGAGAGCAGCAGTGGAGAGGAGCGAACAGAGTAAAGACACGGCGGCAGCGAGGCAGTGTGCTGTGGGGGGGGGCAAGCTTTGGTAGGTGTGGGGGGACGGGGATGTAGTCCAGTTCAGGGGGCCGCTCACCGCGTGGCAACGCCGAAGGTCATGTCCGGGGGAAGCCGCGGGGGCGCTGAGGTACGGGAACCTCCCTTGGACGGGGCGAGTCGGATGTCATGCGTGGCGCGGTACTGGTGATGCTCTTTGGCTGTCACCAAGCCAGACTTGACCCCCTCCCGGTTCAGGGCCACGAAATCCTTCTCCACTCTTCTACGGTGGACAAGAGAGCCAGTGCTGGGAGGAGGGGGCAGGTGCCAGTGGGAGATGGCTGCAGCAGAGAGGAGGGTAGACACACACTGGATGGTTAACCGACAGCAACGTGCCTGGACTACAGGACATCCACATCCACTGCATCAGTGACGCGTCGACACACAACCCAGTGACAGAACTCTGTAAAGTGACACACCACGCCATCATTCAACTGACAAATCGCTTGGTGAGGGACTTAAATAATTTTGTGGTTTGAAGAAAAATGTGGCCACTGCAAGATTCAAGTCTGCATCTGCAAGTTTTTATCAGCTGTAGAACAATGACATCTCTGGAAAGGTTCCACACAGTTTTTTTCTGCCTCTCCCTTCGATTTCCATCCCTTTGAGAACACGGAGGTGTAACTCTCCCGGGCTCATTAATACTGCCGCTGCTCGTAGCATTTGTCATTCTTGTCACAATTATTGAAGTCCAACCTTTTTTAAAAAAGCAAGAATGGATCCTGAGTTGTTTCTTTTCGTCTCTCAAGTAAGTAGTGACAGATCTGAGGGGGGTTTAACTTGAGGAAGCAGGGTGTTTAAACAGTTAGAGAGGCTCACAACTGACAGTTCATCCTACTCTAGAAACATTCCCACTGGGTCTGGTTGGCACAGCCACACGAGCTCACGGGGGTTCAGGGGAAAGCTTGACATTTTCAATGTTTGTCGGTTGTTAGAGGTGCATAATTAAAACAGCGGAGAGAGGAGCTGAGCGAAAACGCCCAGCAGCCAAATGCGGTTCATCTGAGTCGAGGAGCCGCAGGCAAGGGGCAGCTGCCTGAGGGAAATAACAGGAAGTGACACGGCGGTTTAAAATGAAGCACGGGACTCATCCCTATCACTCCACCGTTACGCTTAAATTATGTTTCTAATGAGGCTCACAGAGGAGAGCAGAGGAAGGCCCCCGGCTTTGATTACAGGCTGGTCTGTCTCCTCAGCCGAGCGGCGTAATTAACGGAGAATAGGACTCTCACCTTCGGCGACGCCGCCATCGTGGACGACAGGCATGGACCCGTACATGAAGTCAGGGCCTGGCAGCGACAGACCTTTCCACGCCGTCCTTCCTAAAGCTGGCTGCAGACAAGAAGCGGAAGACAAAGAGCAATCAAGCACTCGATGACTTACCAGCGTCTTATATACAGGCCTCTTCCAAGTGGCTAAACATGAAAGGACATTTATGTAACTGCAGTTAATGCAACGTTAAGGCAACAGGCTCCAGTATCTAGCTATGCCGTGTCAAATTAGATTTCCATCATGAGTCATTGCCGCAAAAATGACTGATGGGGACCTGGTAGGGATTAAATGATGCCTTTCTAATTCCTAGCCATCTTCCTCTCCACGTGCTCCAGCGGGATGGTCCAGAGACCCAGACTAGGTGCTGCTTCCCTCTGTCCCCGTATCAAACCTCGATTCTAGCTGGATGTTTTGGAAAGGGGGAGTCACCACGGCGATGGTGGAAAGTGAAAATCAAAAGAGAGCGAGGATGACACACGAGGACTGGGAATGTGAGCTACGCAGCATTACCTGAATACTAAAGAATGCACCTTTGATCTGGAATCCCGTTTAATGAGTGACGGAACACGGAGGAGCACAGCCTGGATGTCAGTCGCGAGGCTCTGTGCTCACGCCTGCCACCAGCTCTCTTCATGTCGTCTTGTACGATCCATAGATAAAGATGAAACGGGGGAAGGATGATTGCCTGTTTTGTCAGAAGGCATGCTTTTGTGTTCTTTATTTATGTGGTGTAAGCAGTTGTACCATTAAAGAACCAAGACTTCAGGTCTTCAAGCATGATTCTCTGTTTTTTTTTTTTTTTTTTGCAATTGATACGTTGGATTCCAGAATGTCAGAATTACATCACAGGACAGAGCGCTATGCAGCTTGTCTGCACAGCTGCTCGGGTGTCACTCAGCTATGTGACCCTTGCATTGTGCCATGGGGCCTGGAGACCCTCAGAGTGCTGCAGTCCCAGGGAGATTCTCCCAGAACTCAGCAAGACTCCATGTCGCCATAGTACCTCCAGGATGGGAATCTGGTGGCCAAGAACTGCTCATCTGCCTTCACCGTCTCAGTCCTAAGTCAAGATCCTGGTGAACATGGCTGTGAAAGCACAATCATTCCAGGTCTGTGGTCCCGTACATATTTTTCCAACCCTAACTCCTGTTGTTATTTCAACCTGGACTCCTGCTTCTGCAACATCTAGGGGACGCCTAAAAAATGTGGTGACCACTAGCAAAACATTCTTCTTCTTCTGCCATTTTTGTGCTGTTTTGGTTTCAGAAAAGGGACTGAAAAGAAGAGGAAAAACAGAGGGAGAAAAGCAAACGCTCATCATACAAAAAGGAGATTATGTAAACCAAAAGGTCCATTATGCTCTCATTTACTGATGACCTGTTTCTTTATTGTGCTTTAATTAACCAGCCAGAGACCTCCTCAGAAAACGGAGGCCCACCAGGAGAATAGAGCTGTTTTTGGGGGAGTCCCTGGATGGGTCAGCCGGAGCAGATTGTTCACACAGTCACAAAGCGTGCGAAAATGAGGGGGCATAATCATCCCTTGCATCATGATCTCCCCGTCTCTCTCTTTCCTTTTCTCCCACCTCTCTTTCATTTCTTCTGAGCTTTTATACCATTCTGGTCTTGTGTGCTTTTCGGATTTTCGGAGTTGCTGAGATTAGCTGATCTGACCCCAGGGTTCATCTCTCTGTTACATCACTTCCCCTGTTCTCTCCCACACACAGACGCAGACTGACACCCTTGCACTAGCTCCTCATTTAAGCAAGGCGGACCCGAAATAATAATACAATTGTATTAATTTATTTTTGGTTCTGAACTGCTGCCACTTGTTAATGATGCTAATATGGTTAGCATTCATTCCTGACCTCTGATTGGTCTGCCTTCACCAGGGTCATACGTTAAAACCTTCGGGGAGGTGCATAACATCATCGGCGGCCAGGGCCTCTGCCTTGCAGCTGATGCTGTGTCAGATGGCTCAGGCGTTCACCCCTCCTACTCCCTCAGTGGCATTTAGCCTTTCTCATTTGCATCGGCACACCATGGCTGCGCAGCTCATAAACTTGCAGGGCCGATGGGAGACGTGTCCGTGTGTGAAATCACGTCAGCCTCCCGTTCAGGCCATCCTGCTGGTCCATAGGCGTGCTGCTACCCGTCGTGGCCGCCTTCCCGGGCGCAACGTCTCCAAGAATCTTGCGTATGTAATCCAAGAAACAGGCACTCACACCGGATCGGGCTGAGAGAGCAAAGGGTTCTGGCCCAGCCTCAGTGTTCGGCATTAAAACACTGAGACCCGGTCATGGTCTGGTATCATGGCACCCGTAGCAACATGTCGTCTAAGAATCATGCCCGTTTCAGGAGAGGATTTCCAGTGTAGAAAACCTTTGACACCCACCAGTCTGCAACCCCATCTCAGCACAAATTTATACTCTCCCCGAAGAGAAGGAGAGTAATCCTTTCCTTCAGATAGAATGCTGAGCCAAGATAACTGGCTCCTTCCACACGGCTAACGGAGGCTCACCGTGCCATCATTTTACAGAAACTTAAGGATAAGCGCATCGCTGAAGAGTAATTAGAAGATAATAGGAAGTAATGCTACCCGATCTGTCTCGATTAATTATCTGCTGGCTCCACCAGCACTGCGCCATCTGGTGCCTGATCTGGGGACAGCAGGTCCACCATCATTTCAAAAATATGGGGCTTAAACCTAATCTTGCCTTCCTGCCCATTCGCAGACCCAACATGGAGATTGTTTGTGTGCCTGTGTTTGTACGTGCATCTGTGTGTGCTGTTGTTTTAAGGATGACGTGACTTTACACAACCCTCTGTAGCACTCGAGTCCGTGTTCACATGTAGCTTCAAAAAAAATTTTAAAATGGGCTAAAGAACGGCAGAGTACTGGTCTTTTCTTGGTTCAGAGACACTTGTCAGTCTGAAGCAAATAAGCCTGGCGTCTTTCTCGCGGCGCCCTGCGAATTCGGCGACATCGGCCACGGGGTGGGTACTGTACGTGGCGATCGCCAACCGTCGCTGAGCTCGCCTGCCCAAAGTGCGGTCAGCCAGTGCAGCGCCCTCAGGCTCCCAGTCTCACATACTGGTAGCATTCTTTGGTGGGGGGGGGGGGGGGATGCTCCCCTGCCTGTCCACATAAACCACCGGATGTTCCGATCAGTAAAATCCGCCCCACAAAACTACCCAAGTAACTGCATTTGTTGCACAACTTCTTCACAGGAAAGAATACCTGTATTTCAGGCCCCCCAGGAAGAGATCGATATAAATAAAGCCATTTACCACACTTCCAAACGATCATCAAAGTACAAAATGAAAAAGTGTAACTGCAGGATGGCTTATTTAGAAGGGGACACGTGGTTTATTCATACGGTTTAGAACAATGTGCTGATAAAGGGAAAACAACCAGCTCCTTGGTTATTTATCACTGCTGCCCTGTTACTGTCAGGCACTCTGGTTATGGCAGAAGCTTCACCATGACTCCTCCGCCATGCCGTCAAGAAATATTCCACATCTCAATCAACCAATCGAATATAATTTGCTCCATTGCCCCCGAACACATTTTTTAAAAAGTGTTATGAACCCCTTGTGACCCAGCCAGATATGGTACCCTTATACCCCTGCTCATCAGCGCTCCACACCCCCCCCGCCCCCCCCCCGCACACACCCCCCCCCCTCCTTTGTCTAATTCGCTCTCCCCGCTCAACCTGGCTGTTTATTGAGATGCTAACTCTCTTTATGAGAGCCTAATCCTGGAGCATTGGGGATAATTTATGAAGCATTTACATTAAGAAGGGCAGCTAATTGGGAGCATGTGTCTGGGTAAGCCTCAGCGACGCTGGCGCACTACAGATGAGCCGTCGGCGCTCACTTCCTCTCCTGCAGGAGGAAGCGCCGACACGCAGACATGTAAGAGCGTGATTAACGGCCCCTTTTTCTTAGCGAAACATCTCGGCCAAATGAAAGCTTTGGAGTGAGTCGTCATAAGTCACCAAAAAAGTGAGCTGTGGCCATTTGTTATTTCTCTGTTGTTGTGTGAGGAGACTAAAGCGAAAGAGTGTGTGTGTGTGTTGGGGGGGGAAATATAGGGTATTGGTGGGATGGTGATGGCAGGCAGGTTTGAACAAATCCTGGCTTCACTCTCAATACTGGGATTTTTGATCGTACTTCAGAGACGCGGCCCCAGAACAGAGGAGGCTTGTGGGAACGATGCATCATTGTCGGGTGACAGACCTGATCATTCTTGGTTAAAAAGTACAAGAGGAGCCTTTCTGAAAGAAACCTGCTGCGTGGCCTGTTTTTTCGTTAAAAAACAGTCACCTGAATTTTACCTTAATTTTATTAAAAACTTCCAACTTCACTTTAAAGTTGATCAGATTATAGTGGAACATTTGCTTACTACAGGGAGGGTGAAGCTAATTTGTTTGTAAACTCCAGATTTAAAAAAAAAAAAAAAAAAAAGAACACACTCCTGTCAGAGAATCAATAAATCATAAGTATCTGGCCGCTGATTCCCTCACCCTGACTGATTTGCTTAGTATGCTTGCCGCATATCTCACATATACCGCAGAAATGCATGAATCCAGTTACTGTCCCTTCACTGCGCCTTGTCCTGACTGCTGAGCGCTCAGCTCCACACCACGCACGGCACCTCATTTACATGATTATTCTATGGTTATATATTGGGCTTTGTCTGGCAGCGCTTGTACCTGGACTGGTCCCAGCTGGTTCTCATCAATAACAAGTCTGGACGTTCCTGCGCTGACAGGGGAAGATAAAGGAGCTTGTTACTGTCGTAGCGGGGCGCTGTGTGGGTGCAGACGGGTCTGTGGGAGAACTCAGCGGCGTGCGGCTACGTGAGATCGAGCAGGAGGCCCGAGACAGACACCAGCCCAGTATAGCCAAGTCCATGTAAATCTTTAGCTTTTGCATTAAGTTTATCGTGCTGCTACCAGAATTGACGGCGAAGATAATGGTATGGGTGCATCCATCAGCACACGGTTTGCAGTGCTTTGACCAGCACTAGCTATGCGTTTTAGCATTAAGAGCTAGCATAAAACGCTCAGCCGATAAGCGCGATATGTAGCATTAGCATGTTTACGCGTGCGCCCGCGCTGCTCTTTCCACGTCGCTTTGTGCTCAGGGGTGAAGAGACCCTTGTGTCGCTGCCAGGCCGCACTGGATGTGAGGAAGTGCCTGTTAATGAGGCTGAGTGGAGGGAGGGGCCCCATTGTGACAGCACACGGCCACAGCGGCGGCCCCCGAATCTGCTCCCCTGATCTCTCGTTTAGGAGCCAGGAGGGAATAAAGGCATGAAAATAGGATTTATTTGGCATGCCTCATCAAAAGGGAATTAAGAGAGTTTGGGTAAGGGGAGAGGCAGCGAGCACTGGGGGCTGCGTCACTCAGGCTAAAGGTACCGCTGGCAAAATCACTGTCACACTCAGACACAACTAAACAGCATGCTTATGTTCCTGCTCGTTTATGTTCCTGCTCGTTTATGTTCTTGTACGTTTTCCATAGCTAGAATCTCTACCTTAATAAATATTACACATGATTCATAACCCTGACAACTATTGCATTAGCAGCTGAACCCAAAACTACATACAGTATTAAAATGGTTTTATTACAAATAAGGAAAATGGGTAAAAATCTGCATTGGTCCGATCCAAAGGCCCAGCAGGTACCGGGTCCCACATGTTCTGAACGCACTAGTTCCTCCTTCCTGTCTTCTAGTCTCCGCTTCACACAACAAGTGTAATAAACACAGTCATGTTAACCAAAACAAACAGCTTTTCAAGATGTGGCGAGGTTCCCCCCCACCCCACCCCACCCCCCCCAGCTGCCACCTTGTAGCAGCAACAAAGACTAACTGGGTGACGAGTGAACGGCTTCCCTCCAGAGCAGCGACTGCCGTCTTATTAACATCATGCCCTTCCTGCTAACCATCAGCTCTCTCTCTGACTGGAGCGACACTCTCCGAAGTGAATGTGCTCCGTCTTATCCAGAGCCTAAAGGGAACGTTTAAATAAAAGAGTAAATGTTAACTCCCCCCCCCCCCCCAAAACACACACATACTCCTTAGACTCCATGTCAGAGCCCCAGTGCTCGCAGTCCAGATTTCCGCACCCTCCCTCTCCAGCGTGTGACGTCGTGACCATGACAGCCGCACTCGAGGTGCTGACTCGCGCTGCTCGGAATGACCTGTCAATCAACGCCATCTCAGAAGCAGTATTATCGTTAAGATGTGTATTCTGTCGATGTTTGCCATACCCTCACAGCCCCTACGCGAGTCCCTGGGCAAATAATCCATAACTGCAGATAATCAGCTAACTTAGCAGCCAATTAGGACAGGCCTTGTCGGACTGCTCCGTGAAGTCTAATCATCTCCATAGAACGTTCTTCCTAGTGCAGATAGCACTATTAGTCGTATGTGAAGCTGCAGCACATGCAAACTCCATTGTGCTGCTGTCGCTCTTCCCATCCACTCACTGCCACCCAGAGATGCCCAGGCAGGCCACGACGCTGCACCCCCCTGTCACCGGGTCCCTCCCTGGTCACACGCCCCCGCTCCACCTCATGCACATTTCCTAGCCACCAGTGCTACTTCCTGGCTGGTCCATCTCTCTTCTCTTCCATATCCCCCCTTATCACACACACCCCCCCCCCCTCTACGATTACAGCTAATCGATCAATGTAGCGCCGGGGGGCTCGCTATATTAGCAGGGGAGGGAAGGACAATGCTGGAGTGCGGAAAAAGCCCCCGATGATGGAAGACTGCATGGTCCCACAGAGGCTGTTTGTGCTGTGAAACACCGAGCAGAGCCAGCCTGCCCCCCCAGCCTGCCCCCCCAGCCGCCTCCTTACTCTTCCTCCACCTGTTTACGCTGCTTTCTGTTCCCTGTTGGCTCACGGCTGAGTTTTGTTCTTGTCTTGGTCTACAGCTCAGGTTTATGCTGCTGTTTCCCTGGCAAACCAAGCAGTGAGAGGAGGTGAATTTCTATAACCATGAGTGTAAATTATGGGGGGGGGGGGGGGGGGGGCGGGTTGTAACGCCCCAATAATCAAAGCCAGCCAATACAACCCCCAGGACCCCCTTAAATGGGTGAAGACCTCAACTCCTCCCAATACTCAACCCAAAGTGACGCCCTTGTTCCCAAGCCCTGGTCCCTAATCAATATCGCATGGCATTTGCAGAGAGGTTGGGTTGATTCAAAATATAAACTACATTTGTTCATTTTTTAATGACCGCTCACGGTTGCACATTCTGTTCTCATCTGAAAAAAATGGATACAGTTGTACTTATCACAATGCTGATCGATCCTCTGCGCCCCGCCCCGCCCGCCCATTTTACTAATCAGTGAAATGTTAGCGTGACGTAAGTCAGTCGGCGGAAATCGAAGGGTTGGGAACCCCAAGTCTAGAAGGATGGGCGCTAGGTGCTTCTTCAGTCACAGTAGGGGCAGCTCCTCCCCCCCTGGTCCGCCGTTCACACCGCCGCTGCTTCTCCTCGGCGTCTCAGCATCCCACCCAAAGTTTGCCCGCGGTGTCAATCATGGCGAATAAAGTGGAAGCGCAGCTCGCGCATTCGCCGCATGGCGCCCAGACGCTGCCGCGCATCCTGCGCTAAGCCCCTCGTTCCGCCGCATTCTGGAAGCCCAGACGGGACAGGTTTCCGTTTCCCCACGGGGAGCTGGTGTCCCGAAACAGGTTGAGCGTGTCCGATGCCTGACGTGGTCTGGACGAGCTTCTGAGGCGTGGGTCAAAGGGTAGCGGAAACCCCAGCACACACCGACGGCGGCAGGGAAAAGAGCCGGAGAGCGAGAGAAAAGGAGAGGGATGAAAAGACAGTCTCACGGGTGACTCTGCCATTGTGGCAGAGCAAGACAAGCACAGGCAGCAAAAGCACAAACAATATAAGGAAGGAATAATGCTTTATCCTACAGCTGTAGGGCTGTGAATGTGCTCTTTATTGTCATAGTGATTTAAATACAGTAATCTCATTTTCTGCATCAGACTAAGGGGCATGCAGAATAACCCAGAAAAGAAGGCAGAGCAAGGCGGGGGGGAGGGGGGGCACATTTTGCTGTTTTCTTTTTCTGTCAAAGCGCACGGAGGGCTTATTGGGGGTATACTCTCTCAGCGACAAGGGGGGGGGGGGGCGCAGAGGGAAATATAGAATTAAATCCAGTGACAAAAAGGGGAGCGGGAAAAATAAATAAAGTGACAATCTGGCTCATTCACCTCTTCTTCCGGTCCACTGGAAAAGTTGATGAAGTTTAAATGAAGCAGAATTAGGAGACAAAGAGCGCAGTGAGCGTCAGTCGTGTCGACACGGCCCCCGCGTGCCGGCCTAGTGGCCCTATAGCATGGGGGGGGGGGGTTGAAGAGGGAAGCTGTGTAGTTCTGAAAGAGGAGGGGGGTTAGGGGGATGAGGCGCCCTAAATGTGATAATCTCCAATCACATCTAACATCAATTCTGACAAGGCTCCTGTTAATGAGCCCAGCCGATGAAGCGTGCCGTGAGTCCCTCTCTGTTGTTGTTCTATGATTTAATCCCTCTCACTTCAGCTGGTTTGAGCTGGGGATCGAGGGGTGGAGAAAGCCCATTAACTAGGCGTCCATGCTCTCGCCTATCTAAATGCTAACGACGTTAGGGGAGAGGGCAGCTAGAGATCAGGCGGGCACGGGGGGGACGTTACGCGATGAGAATGGCATGCTTATTTGGTGCAAAGGCTTATTTGAGAATAGCGATCCCTTTGAGCAGGTGGAGGTAGGGGAAGGTGTTTCAGTCTGTGCCAGGGAAGCTGGTCGCTCATCCAAGAGGGAGGGAGGCTTTAGTGATGCCAAGGGAACAGCGGCACAGACACTGCTCACTGCTCACTGCTCACTGCTCAGACACTCCTCGTAATTGTGCTAGCTTATTTCACACACCTTCCCAAAGGCCAGGCACAATAATCATTTCTGTAATTCCACGATGAAAACAGCTTGTGTCCCAGACCAGGATAAGCAGATGGATGGATGGATGGATGGAAATAGCAAAAGATTGCGGTGCTGCCTGTTCATTTTTCTTTTTCATACTATTTTTCTTCAAGCAAGTTTTTTAGGAAAAACTAGCCATGCAGGAATTTGATTCTTCCTATCAGGGGTAAATAAATTTAGGGATTAGTATGATGTTCTGTAATTATTCATTCGTATGAATTATAATAATGTAAAAAAAAGAAAAAAAGAAACTATTTCAGCTAAAGAAGTGTATTGTAGCATGATATTATACATTTTATATACAGCTATACCAATTTCTAGCAAATTATTTTTACCTGTTTTTCATGCTTGCTTCTGCGTAAATTATTCCTACCCAGTATTTCAGGGTAAGAGTTGCTTGGATCTCTCTTGCTGATAAGCTAGTCATGTGCCATAACCTTTTAGGCTACGGAAAACGCACAATGATATCACTGCTGTCCCTGTGGAACCATTTCCTTTTTCCTTTCAGAAAGCCTTTCATTATATGTTGACTGAGAAAGCAGCAGTAGGTGACATGCAAGCCAGTGATTTATCTAAGCAGTGTGATATTCGGATGTGTTACAAAAAAAAATTCATTCTTGCAAGCACCTCACTATCCCCCCCATTCAGCATTTATCAAATGCAGATCGGACTTGATAGCAGTTGGCCATCTAGCATGGTGTATTTCACTGCACACTGCAGGTTTGTAGGTGCAGTTTCGTCGCCACTGTGCAACAGCGATAATGTAATTCAAAACCCCTTGAAGATACAGGTCACCTTTACTGGGATAAGAGGGAAATATAAGCATATTCACAGCACCAGAGCCAATAAGGGTATGAATAGAACCATCTATTCAAATCACCATCACCAGCAAGAGTAGCAAAAACAATGACATCTTCATTCACATTAACACATACAGACATTACCTGGATCACTCTGGTGATCATTGCATCACACATTATTTTGTATTGGTTCTGAAAATTAAGGGCTGCTTTGATTCTTCATCAAAATAACACAAAATACAGCCCAAAGTGCTCATCCAAAGCACATACTACTGATGTGGTTTTTATGTAGCTCAGGGAAAGCTTTGCCATTCTAAAAAAAAACCCATAAGGAGCCTCCCTCCCTCAACCCCCTAAGCGTCCAGGAAGCGTGTCTGATCAGAGGCAATGGATAAGAGGTGAGGAGACACCACACGATGAGGAACAGGTGCAGAAAGCAGCGAAGGCGGTCTCCCGCAAGCACTCGCACAGACAGGCTTCTCTACGTTATATATGGGCGGGACGCGGCGCCACCTGATGGCGGGTACCATCCTCTGTCTACCGGGTATTTTTAGCCCCATTGATCATTAAACACAGCATTTTCTGGGTCAAACAGTGATACTCGACACTTCAGAGCGAGACACAGGCCCTGAGCCCCATCTTCATTTGCATGGCGGCCATCTGCCATTTCGCAATATGTTTCACTCCAGACTGATGGTATCTGGAATGCAATATGTTTGTATGTGTCAGCCAGTATCAAACCTAATGGACATCAAGCAATACAGCCAGCACTTCCCATTTAGGGCAACACAGAATGAAGGAATGCACAGCAATTGTTTTAAGGTTCCAGGTAACATCTCGGCATTTTAAACTGCACCTAAGCATTTGTTCATGTTTAGTGTTTTCCTGTCAGCCTTGTTGTTCTTAGTGTGTTGCATAGAATGATACTATATTACATTACAAAAGTGTAAAGCTGAGTACAGTGTTAAAACTCTTTTCCTGTTTACATAGCAACACTGCCCTCTAGTGTTGGACACCCAGCTAATGATCAATTAAAGAGGCATATTAAGAGGAGATATTTTGCCTACCTAACTACATTGGTAACGTTTATTGCTAAGGTCACACGTTACAATATTATATTATAAACTGCGACTTAAGTACTGAATATAAGATACTTTAAAGTTTAACTATCTGATGACATTTATTAATGCTTGTTAATACGCAGGCGCGCGCCCCACCATTTAAGATGCCTCAAAACGCGTATAACTTTCCTATAAAAAAATCGTGTTAGCTTATTTGCATGCTAAGGCAGCTACAGTTAAATAGCCTACTGGGTCCGCGTAAAAAATGTAATTAAATAAAAAAAAAAGTGGTCATGTTTAGTCACAAAATTATCTAGCATTATTAACATTTTTAAACCCAGAGCTTATAAAGATAATAAGTTATATAATATTTACCTTTGAAAAATGTCTTATCTAGCTAAACATAGGGGCAACATCAAAGGCCGCAGGTAATATATGCTTGAATTTAGAGCTGAAAGCTGGTTATTTAACTAAACTCAATGCTGAAGGCAAATTCGCACAGTGGACACTGAAAGTATAATACGCGACGTTTGGTTGTTTCCTAGGAACAAGATCTGATGCTTTCGCCATTAGGTGCCATTGTTAATTAAACACTAGGTGCTTGTACAAGTTAAGATTGAAACGCACGTGACGTATTTCAAAAGCGATCCAGTTACAGTCATCAGACCTGAATTTATTTCCCCCAAAGCATGTGGCATCATAATTGTTTTCCTTGCAGCTATACTGAAACTTTTTTTGTTGGCGCACGCACAATGGAGCAATACATTAATAAATTAAAATGAACATAAACAAGAGAACAAAATACATCCATTTCGGCGACTTACTCGTTGTCACCTCATTCAATGCTAATTAATAAAGAAAAAAACATTTTTCTATGGAGAGAAAGAATATAAAATGCCTTTTTTCTCGCATGAAAAGGTGATATTATCCCTATCTGGTTAGTACTGGCCAAGCGGCGCGCTTGTCCCAGCTTGATGCTTTGTCAATGTACTGTGACTAATCCAGGAGAAACTCCATATCCCTGCTCCTTACCCTAATTAAAAGCGGATTAGCCCGCATGGAGTCCCTGACCACTCCGACTTGAGTAGCCTCCATTCCCCTCGGTTTCCAGGATAATCAGGCCTCAAGGAATGGTGGGGAAGATCATATGCTGGCCTTAAGCCTAAAAAATAGTGCAAGAGTGAACAGAAATAAGTCACTGCCCTTGACTGCGGCTCGATGTGAGAAAGTGAGGTCTGGTGATGTTTAGTGAACTTTTCACTGCAACTTTACAGCATTCTGTGTCCAACAGTTATGAAGCCATCTTCAGAGATGTACGAATATCATCGAATTTTTATTATTTTGCGAAAGGCTTACATTGTTCAACACAATTAATTAACGTACTAATTAACATTTTACAATTATTGTAAAACATGACCAGGTAGGCTATAAGATATAGATTTAGGTAGGTACTGACGTTTTTTTTTTTATCATTCTGTATTGAGAATTATGGCAAACATGTCTTGTTCAATAAATACGACTTGTTTATACGGAAAACAGGTAGCTTAACTTCTGGCAATTATCCTACATACACACAACACAAGTTACTGATTTAATTCATTAATCCAGTTTGACACATTTTCTAAAGAACCTCAAAAGAAAATGTAAAATATCTGTAGTTCCGTCGTGGGTTAGCTTGATTCAGTAACATTAATTTTTAAAGACATTTGAAACACCTCACCTTAGTCTGAAGGTTCAGTTTTCTGGTGGCAGCGCCAAGGATCCGTAGCTGACAGTCTAATTTGAGAGTAATGTATAGTTACTTTTTGTGGATGTATATTTTCTCATTAAAGTAGAAAGTTTTTTTCTTACTAAGTTCATCATACACAGTTGGTTTGTCTGTGGAAATGTATAGCATCGAAGCAGAAGATGCATGGTCCCCCCTACGCATTTTTCCTGGTATGTTCCGTTGTTATAGTATTGAGACACTGGGGCCAATAAAGAAACAATAACTTTCAAGCTCAATGCTTCCAATTCGTTCAATCGCTACGTTTCTAACATAACGAGAAATGTTAGGCTATATTTGTTATATATCATGCATAAAAGATTCATTAATCTTGTACGAGGCCGTTCAATTTTTCAAGATTTTACTTATGAAAATTAGTACAAGTTACTGAGACACCCTTAGAGACCGGATGGTGTGAAACGTTTTCAGATGTCAGTTTAAAATAACATTTCAAATAATTTATTTTCAATTAATAATACTGTACATTAACCAATATTAAAACAATTTAATAAAAAAATAACTTGGATACTTACACTAACTCAATGCAATCCTTAAAAGCAAATTTTAATAAACCCAGGATTCATGTGGTCGCCAATATTGGCATCAGTCAGACGTGATTCTTTAATGACATCCTTTGTATTCTTCGTATATGCAGGTTAATATTTTATAGCTTTTTAAGTAAAACCGCAACGGCGATTTTATGTAATAATTTAACAAATCACACCATTCTTTCAAGTTCGTCTTTTAGTTGTTGTTGTTGTTGTGCTCTACCATGGCAACAGACGACTTCCGGATGATGTGTGTGTTGCGTCGTGTTTCTGCGGCTTCCTTATAGAAGGTATATGCAAGCTAGAGGGGAATCTGTTATCAACAGTGACAATAGTGCATTAAACGTAGATTAAGCACAGCTGTGCCTTAACAATGAACAGGATTGCGGCGCCTAATGTGTCACGTGACTATATCCAAAGCTTAAACCTGAATGGGTCTATTTAAAGGAACGTATTTAAAGGAAAATTAGGTGAAACATACACATGTTTAAGAATTTAAAAACGGAATAAAACTTTAACACCATACAATTGAATTGCGTGTCACCAAGTTCATCTAATAAAATAGTTTTATCCTAATGAGTAAAGCGGTGTAGCCATTAGATTAACTGACTTTTCTAAATTGCCCATAGTGTATGGTAGTTTGTATGTTTCTGCGTTTATGTCAAAAGTGGGGGACCTGATCCATGGAGGGCCGGTGTGGGTGCTGATTTTTGGGATGGCCTCTCAATCAGCCAATAACAGTGGGTCCCCAGGACCGGAGTTGAGACTCACTGCTTTATTATTGGCTGATTGAGAGGTCATCCAAAAACCCAGCACTGGCCCTCCAGGGAATAGGCTCCCCACCCCTGGTATATGTGCTGCCATGCGATGGTATTTGGTCCCAGTGCTGCATTTCCTGGTGTGAGTTTCAGGCTCACCAACACTGTACTTTAGATGGACGAGTAGATTTACTCAATCAGAAATTGCTTATAGCCTAATAAAGAACAGAATTCTGTTTTAATTACAGCTTCATGAAGGCCTTGCTTAGCTGAATGCAACACTCATGTCGCAGAAAGGTGACAGAGAATTCAGATTTGGCCTCAATTATTAGTAATCGCATAAGTTTCTTACTATGATTCATACTTGATGAATGATCAATAATTCGCTTAGTTTAGTAGTAAACGTGCATAGCATCCCTAAAAAATTCAGGTAAAGTCGCAGACACAAGTTACATATTTCACATCATTTGCATAACATGAAAATTGACCTATTACACTTAATTTATAAAACTTACACTATAAAATTAATTCAGTTATGTACTTTAACACATGAGCTGATTCATATAAGGGTAAAATGACTTGAATTGAACAAGAAGCTCTGACAGATTTCAGTACAAGTAACACTAGCCACCTGACTGTTCCTCTGGATTCACCCCCATTCTCACAGGCAGACTGGGAAAAACAGCAGGACAAGCCAATGGAATCCTATAAATATGAATATTGCACATGGTCCAGTGGTTACGCCTTATAATTACATAGAGAAGTTAAATAAGATACATAGTCTGCTGTGTATCAGTTAGAACCAGTGTAGTTTTTCTGAATATCTGTTAGCAGGGATTCCAGGATCTGCTGAGAATCCACTGCAGGTGTCCCAAAATGCAGAAGTATTATAGCATTTAATCAGTCAAAATGCATTTATGTTACACCTCTCCTTGTGTCCCTGCAGTGGCTCCAGCGGCGCTTGCATGAAGTTGTAGATGTTTGCCAGCATCAATATAACAGCACCTACATTAAGTCACTCACCAGGGCCTGGTTTCCAACCCGCCTGCTACAATCAGCATGTGATTGGTACATGGTAATTCTTCCACTATGTGGAAAAAGTCTCATACTAAACATGTTAAATATGCCATTTCTGGATGGCAGAACAAGCTACCCAAATCCAACTGATCTGGAGAGTCCCCCACAGCCCTCTGTCGCTTTCAGGAACACCTCAACATCGAGCTAACATCATCCCCTGCCGTTGACTCTTACTTATTCACTGTTGATGCCTGTGAAGTTGCTTGCTTGGTACTTCCAGACACCTATCTGTGTATTTATATTCCACATGGACTTCGATCCTCTATCCATCCACCTGTTTTCATGTCCTATAGTTTCTTAAAATATGCATTATGTTGCATACTAGTTTGGGGTAAAGGAAGCTCCTTTAAGGTTGCAATTGGACTCTTGATAGTGCACCCAGTTTTTTTGGCTTTTCTTTTTGGCTCATCAGCTTGGAAGCAGGGTTGCCAACTCTCACGTTGAGAGTGACACTCACGCTTTCAGACTCGTACCTTCAGGCAGGGAATCTAATGGCAAATCTATATTATTCCATTATAAACCTAAAATTAGCTACATCAAAAGCATAGAAGTAGTTTGCAAACCCTAAAGCCCATTTACAAGGTATAAACTATCACATACATGTAAATGTGTGTCAATGTGTGTGCAGACTTGTATTGAATTGAAAATCTCACACCCTGTGGAGGGATGTTCTGACCTTTGCATTATCCTGATGGTGCTGCATTACTTTTACCGATGATCTGTACACCATTCCGTGATCTTTGAGATTACAGTTTTACTACTCCCCTGATCTGTACCTTTCTGAAATGTTTTTAACAATCCTTTGATAGTTATTCTTTTTGATCTTTGTGAATTATACAGGAATTATCGATTTTATATTGTGTTAAACATAATCACTTCGGTTTGCATTGGTAAACTCGTATATCTTTTGAACATAACCTGGAATATCAGTTAAATCTGAACTCAGTTACAACCTCTCTTTGTAACGGGCACACGCACGTATGCAACCAAAGCACTGAATGTCTTTTGGCATTATTTTTTACGAAAAATGATTCGGTTTTACAGAATCATATTGATTATGAAAGGGTCTTACATGATTTGTCTTGGTTTTATCTGATGCCAGAAAGGGTGTTAGTATGGTGTTCCTAATAATCCTTTAGGTGAGTGTGTATATATATATACAGTATATATATATATATATAAACGTATATTATATACGTATATATAATTATGTTATGGGAATAATGAATAAACGCCAACTCAACGCAAAGTACGTAAGAAATTTTAGATGATTTGTATATGAACTGTACAGAGTACTCGAGATGCGTTTGTTACTAACAGTTCTGTCACGCTCGAAGAAAGTTCATTAAAGGTTCACCAGCATGTGTGTATCATGTGGATCGCGGAACTCTAACCAAACACACGTAAAATACAATTAAAACATGGGCTTTAATGATGTTGTAATAAGAGCAGAATTTGGGCTACAGCGGTGTTTTTAAATTCTTGTCCCGACTAACCACTAGATATGCTGGTTTTTGTTCCAGCCGAGTTCTTTAAGTAGTTTTGATAGAAGAATTCGTTTAATAAATTGTGCAATGAATATTCAAGTTTACCAGCTGCATTAACTAAATACTGGCCTTAATTTTTGTGTTCAAATTGACACTGTGTTAAGTTATCGCTTAGAAATACTAAATCATTTTGATTTTCATTATTTATTAATAGTGGAGTCAATAAAACAGCGTTAATTTTAATTAAGTTTAGTTCAATTCCAATCAAGCTTATACCAACTGTTCAGTTCCACATCGTGAGTAACACCGTACTTATAATTCCATTCGAAATCACCCTGATTAATGATGAACGCAGCATGACCGAAGACCGGTAGCAAACAAGCGCTGGGACTTGGCAGTCTGGGTGCAATTACCGCCATATTGGTATCTTCATATTGGTAGCTTAACGTGAGCTCCCGCTTTCTAGTGCTTTTATGATTTCTACAACTTCCGGTTGTCTGTGTCATTATCGAGGCCGGTAAGTTATTCAGCTGTTAAGTTTAACTTGTGTATTTTTCAGATTAATTAATAGCACGTCGTGTGTCGACCCAATAACTTTAATAAAGGGGCATTCATTGGCTTGAATAAGGTTAGGTTAGAAACCGGACATGCTGTGTTTTATTTCGCAGCGTTATCTTCCCAGACAGCTGGATGAGGTAGCCAGCTAAATAGCTACGTATTTTGCTAGTGAGGTAGCGTTACACATGGTCGGAGTTAAGACGTTTTAGGTAATATCTTTACGCTATATAAACTTTTTAACCATACCAGGATTATGCGTACGAAGTTCAGGTTATTATTCCACTTCGTGTATTTAAGAGCGCACATGCTATCGAAGCTAGTGGAGATGGTTCGCATGTCGTTCGGCTAGATATTTTACACATAGAATACTGTGTGATGTCGTTCGCCCTTGATTTTAGCCACTTCGTTGCGCATTGGCCATCTGTAGCGAACTAGCGGAGACCAACCCTGAAGCCTATTGGATCTCGCCGTTTAGCCTGTTTCGTGGCCTGTACGTAGCAAAAAATAAAAACGGTCAGTTCCTTCAAGAGAGAGTTGGCGAAATCTAATAGACTTTAAAATAAATTAGTTATTGCACGGAACACACACACTCTCTCTGAAGTAAAAAAAAAATCCTTCTCTGTGCTGTTAAATATAACTATATAGACCAAATGTATACTGAAATATACATTTGGAATTTTTCAGTTGTACATTTTTTTGTGAAATTTGTTGAAAAGTGACCACGCTTGTAGCAATAATACCAAAATACTTGAATGACTGAAATGTAGCCCCTAGTTTCGGCTTCATTTACAGATGTTATATGGAAGTATATTAATGAATTCTTTAGATCCTGATCTGATGTGTCCCCCCCCCCCTCTTCTCTCTGAATTGAGTTAGTGAGACTGCAGCAGTAAGCAGGGAAGATGCTGGAGAATGAAGCAAACCTGCAGGAATATCAAAACGGGAGGAAGAAGAAAAAGAAGATGATGGTGTCAGAGAGTGATGGATGTCTTATGGAGATATCCTCAACATCAACCGTATCACTGGAACAGCTAAATGAGGGTTTGGCTGCCAGCTCAGAAACGCAGGCGGGGAAGGAGAAACATGGAAAAAAGAAGCACAAGAAGAAAATGGAGGGTGACATTGCTGAAGTATCTGCTGAGGTGTCTGTGTCTGAATCTATAACGGTAGGACAAGAAGAGGGAAGAAAAAGGAAAAGGCGGCGGAAACAGCAGGGAAAGGAGGAGGAGGATGGTGCCCCTGTGGTTTCGGAGACAGAGGGGGCACTGGTGAAGGAAAGGAAGAAGAAGAAGAAGAAGAAACGGAGTGAGATGAGTGACACTGCCGAACATGCTTCAGAGGTTCCTGACAGGGAGACTGTAGTTGCAGAAGAAAGAGTGAGAGAGAAAAAGAAGAAGAGACGGAAGGATTCTGAAATGGAGCAGGACAATAATACAATGGGTGCAGAAGAAATGGTGAAGAAAAAGAAACGGAGTGAGGTGAGTGACACTGCAGAACATGCTTCAAAGGTGCCTGCCATGGAGACTGTAGTTGCAGAAGAAAAAGTGAGAGAGAAAAAGAAGAAGAGACGGGAAGATTCTGAAATGGAGCAGGACAGTAATACAATGGGTGCAGAAGAAATGGTGAAGAAGAAAAAGAAACGGAGTGAGGTGAGTGACACTGCAGAACATGCTTCAGAGGTGCCTGACAGGGAGACTGTAGTTGCAGAAGAAAGAGTGAGAGAGAAAAAGAAGAAGAGACGGAAATATTCTGAAATGGAGCAGGACAACAATACAATGAGTGCAGAAGAAATGGTGAAGAAGGAACAGAGTGAGGTGAGTGACACTGCAGAACATGCTTCAGAGGTGCCTGACATGGAGACTGTAGTTGCAGAAGAAAAAGTGAGAGAGAAAAAGAAGAAGAGACGGAAGGATTCTGAAATGGAGCAGGACAACAATACAATGGGTGCAGAAGAAATGGTGAAGAAGGAACAGAGTGAGGTGAGTGACACTGCAGAACATGCTTCAGAGGTGCCTGACATGGAGACTGTAGTTGCAGAAGAAAAAGTGAGAGAGAAAAAGAAGAAGAGACGGAAGGATTCTGAAATGGAGCAGGACAACAATACAATGGGTGCAGAAGAAATGGTGAAGAAGGAACAGAGTGAGGTGAGTGACACTGCAGAATATGCTTCAGAGGTGCCTGACATGGAGACTGTAGTTGCAGAAGAAAAAGTGAGAGAGAAAAAGAAGAAGAGACGGAAGGATTCTGAAATGGAGCAGGACAACAATACAATGGGTGCAGAAGAAATGGTGAAGAAGAAGAACAACAACAACAACAAGAAAAAGCACTTTGAGAGGGAGGAAAACGGCGCTGGGGAAAGTTCCAGTATGATACCGTCAGATGATCTAAAGGAGCAAGGGACGCAATATAAGCTTAACAGTAAAACACAGAAACTGACCACTGCTTATGCTGTAGAGATGGACCTTGAGGGTGAGGAGGAGAACATCTCCGTCAGGTGAGTGTGGTGATTTATTAACTTAACCGGTGTGCTGGGAAAGACACGTGCTTGTTGCATTTAGCGTGAGAGAAACCCTGTAGCCCATATTTAAATCCAAGTGCACAAGTTTGAATGTGAGCCAGCATGACGGCTTCATGCTTTGTTTGTATGTCACATACGGTGCTCACAGAAAGTCTTGAGGTTTGCTTAATTCTGTAAGAATGTTGCAGATTTATTGGTTTCATGACAAAAGTTAATTGACAATCATTGTCTAAGATCTGCACTTACCTTCTGCATGGACATTTTCTTTTTATGAAGTGTCATGATGTTTTTGACTGACCCATTCAAGTTCTGTTCTTACCATTTTGCTGTCATTGCAATTATAATGATTGGCTCTCAAAGGATACTAAACACAAATGTTTGCTGTTTTATGTTATTGCAAAGGTGTTATTAATTAAAAAGCACCCATTGATGCTTCTTGATTAACTTTTTAACAGAATCACTATTTGGGCTTCAATTTATTTGTAGTTTAAATGAATGTTCTACTTAAAACTACTCTCTTGATTCTAATGTGATATATATGCAGACACAGACACACATATATAATTATGAGTAACGTTATTGTTTGTTAAAAAACCAATAAATTTGCAATATTTTTTTCATTTACGCAAGCTGTATGATTGTATGTGACTATGTCTACTGCAATGGACTGGCATCCTGCCCAGGGTGTACCCCAGCCCAGTGCCCTGTGATTGGCTTCCTGCCCAGGGTGTACCCCAGCCCTGTGCCCTGTGATTGGCTTCCTGCCCAGGGTGTACCCCAGCCCTGTGCCCTGTGATTGGCTTCCTGCCCAGGGTGTACCCCAGCCCTCTGCCCTTTTGCTGTCTGGGATAGGCTCCAGGTTCTCCCATGACCCTGGCCAGGATAAGGAGCGGGAAGATAGTAACCAGTAGCATTTTCATATTCTGTGAACCTTCCTATAAAACAGTAGTTCATGTCACAATGTAGTTGTTCTGTTAATCTTTTTACCATTATATGAACTCTGACTGATCCAAGTCTTTCTCCATATTATTTTAAAAGTGCACAGAACTTCATGGATGCTAGCATGCGGAAATGCATTGAAGAGCTGAAAAAGTTTATCCCTAATGTGGAAACGAAATCTCCTTCTGTTATTAGCCACTTGGTAAAATATGACCTGTCGAGATTCAAGATATTAAGTCAAGAAGGTAAGAATGACTTAAATGGCTAACAAGCTGTATTGAAGGGTGGGAAGGTGCTTCTGTGGGAAGCCTTGTCTCACTTCTGGAGTGCAGGGTTCAGGTGTGACGGCTCTCTGGCTTATTCCCCCTGTGTTGTGTGGGAGCCTCTCGGCCTGCCGGCCTCCCCAAAGATGTGCAGTTACATTTATTGCTCTCCCTAAATTGTTTTTAGTGTTGTGTGTGTGTGTGTGTGTGTTTCTCTGTCTGTCTGTGTGTTTCTCTGTCTGTCTGTGTGTGTGTGTGTCTCTGTGTGTGTCTCTGTGTGTTTCTCTGTGTATGTGCGCTGTGCTTCTCTGTGTGTTTCTGTGTGTGTGTTTCTCTGTCTGTGTGTGTGTGTGTGTGTGTGTGTGTGTGTGTGTTTCTCTGTGTATGCGCGCTGTGCTGCTTGGGAGACTCTCTGCCTCCCTGCAACCCAACACAAGGGAAGGGGCCAAATGGATGGCTGGACTGAAGCATAGATCTGATTGCAAGTTCTTATTGGACAATAGGATCTAGAACTGGCAATTTTTCTTAATGGAAAGAGAAAATTGAGTATTTTTCTGTTGAAATCTCTTCCTTCAAACTTGTATTGTTTAGTTTTTAGTTTTGAAAGCCATATTTAAGTATGACAAACTACTAAGTGAATTCCGTTACGTATTTGGATGCTTCACTTATACATTCATGTTAAGTTTGCTTACATAATTAGTGCCATTTCCCCAACCAGATGCACATGTATTTACAGTCCTTGATTGCGATGATATGATTAATTTATAGGAGGTTTATAAAATGCCTGAACAAATCCCATACAAACTTGATTGTGACAAAATGGGTGCCCTAAGACACCATTCAGTAGATCCCTGTGGGACAAGTTGGGATGTCAGAATACGTACAGATTCTCAGGAGTGAAATTTCTTACAAGAGAAGCTCTTATTAAAAATGAGTGAAATTTACTGCCTTGGCTTCTTCCTTTAATCAGGGGAATCTTTTAAAAGTGGAAGATTCAGCGCAGAGGAGAATGAGAAATTATTTCGGAATATCAAGGACTTCCTGGCTCTCACAGGAATAAGCAGTGCAGCCAAACTCTTCTTCACCAACCGCTACCCTGAGGAAGCAGCACAAATAAGGAACATGAAGAAATTGCACAAATTCCATTCCCAAATCGGTGAGCATCTTGACTAGCAAGTCATTGTTTCTTGTGTTTAGATGCATTTAATTTAGTTTTTACCAGCATTATGCCTGTTTCTGTGAATTTGAAAGCGCTTTATCATGAGTGGAAAATGAAATCCCTCTGAAAATGAAATCACCCTCTACGTTTATCATTCCAGCTGTTGGTATTTTCAGGTCTTGGCATGAGATCTATTCCCGTGGAAGGAAGGTCTTTGATGAATTTAACTACAAGGGCAGGTGAGCTTCTCTGTCAACCAATCCACTTAGAGAGGATAGCAATATTCCCTCTTTATATAGAGACATTGAAGTTGATGTACCAAGAATCCCTAATATGTGATTAATTTTACAAAACATAGCTGAAATAATGAGTGGCTTTTAATGCGATTGCTGTAACTCTCCCTCAGCCAGCAAAGGATAACTTCAATACACTTGTCTAATAACCAGTAAATTCAGTTTTCATTTGTGGTATTTATGCATTGGCTTATTTCCTGTTTCAAATAGTTATACTTTGTTGAGAAGAAAGGAAACGTATACTTTAAGTGTCTTCAGGTTAGGCTAAGAATGAGTTTGAGAAGTCAAATAAGGCAAATGAAACTTGTAATCAGACTGTTTGAAAGACACTGGTGTTGGTGTAAGGTGTCTCCTGCTCTTCCATCAGGTATACAGAAGATGAACTAAAAAAACTGAATAAATTGCAGAACTTGTATGGCAATAACTGGATGAAGATTTCAGAACTGACTGGTCGTAGCAACATTTCTTTGGAGAAGCGATTTTCTCAAATCGGTTGGTCCACATCAAGTGCTAACTGCAGAGGCCTCTGCCAACTTTTATTGTTTGTTCTTGGTTCTTGGTTAATTTGACAGTGTAAATTATACAAAAAAATTACAGTAAAGCTTGAAGCTGGAGAATATTTAGCAGTAACGGTATGAGCAACTTGTGGCACATCTGCATGCAGTGGTAACAGTGACTTAAGACAAAATGTTCATTAGTTCAGTGCATTCAGTGAGGTATTTGCTTGAATGCATTCAATCAATGGGAAAATTATGTTTTCAGTTATTTCCAGATAATTTTATCGTGTCCACTGGTCCCAGATTTTGTCTAGTGTGACTTTATTTAAAATGGCAAGTCGAGTAAATGTTCCATGGCCACTGAAGCTCTGTGTTTGCGGGGTTTAAATAGCAGCATGAGCTTTCCTCTAAAGCAGTGTTTCCCAATTCAGTCCTCGAGGAACCACAGTTGGTCCATGTTTTTTTTTTTTTTTTTTTTTCCCTCCCTCCGAGCTCCGTCAGACAGATCTGGGGGCCAGGAGGGAGCAAAAACGTGGCCTGTCTGTGGGTCCCCAAGGACCGGATTGGGAAACAGTGCTCTACAGTTTCAACGCAATTCATTATCCTCTAATATTGTCTTTGTAGCACATAAGAAAGGTGAGTGGACAGTGTCAGAGCAGAAGAAACTGATGAGGATTATCAAAGAATACATGGTGACACAGGTGGAGCCTAAAGATGGCCCCTCTGGGCTCACGATAAGGAAGGAGAAGCTGTACAGCAACGTGCCCTGGAAGAGCGTGTCTGAAGGCATGGAGACTCGAAGCTGGGTTCAGTGTAGAGTGAAATGGTAAGCTCCTCCTTTGGTGAAGGCAGCCGTGGGCTCCAGCACCTTCTGCATAATGGTTGTCATGAAATTGCTTTTAATTGGAATAGGATTAAGCTCCTTACTCAAAAACACAATTTCAGGATGGCAATTCTGAAACAGAAGATGACATGTGGAGCTGATGTTTATAAAGGAAGAAAATCGCTGCAGGCAAAGATCAGGTTGATCCGTGCGTAAGTATAAACACTCGCTAATGACGGCGAAAACATGGAAGCTTTTAGATAGCGGCTCAGCCTGCAGAGATTTAAGTTTGTGATTTGCATGCTGCCATTTCAGATTGTCTTGCAAAAACTGTCTTGTAAAGTGTAATTTCAGGGGCTATCAGAGCTGTCTTATGATTTGCTTAGACTGCAGCCCTATCTTACCAGGTAATGTCATTCCAGGCTGTATGAAATGGATGTTGAAGATTCATCAGATGTGAAATGGGAAGACCTCACATTCACCATTGGGTAAGATTATTCATCACGAAATGTGTATATCGATGGATATTTAGATGCATTGTCTCTTACAAATACCTAAACTTAATCTTGAATTTGCAACAAAAACAATTTTGAGTCACATTTATTTACAGACTCTTGTTGCTAGTGTCTCTGGTCAGCCAGAGCGGGTTAAGGGCCCTGATAAAAGGCCCAATACTGAAACCATTCTGCTGACAATGTAATTTCTAACTAGTGCTCCTCATCGTGCTCAGTTTCCTGGCTGTTTCCTTAGGCCAAATGGTGTGTATTTGGAATTTGAGTTTTTAATTTTTCTTTCTCTTCTGATTCTTAAAGAGATGTTCCTCCTGCCTACATACAAGCAAAATTCTACAAGCTGAAGGTCACACAAGTGCCACTGTGGCAAAGCAAGTCTTTTAGTGGTATGTTTTTGTCTATTCCAGGGGTGGCCAATCTTATCCGCAAAGGGCCGGTGTGTATGCGGGTTTTCGCTGCAACTCCCGAATTAGATTACTAATTAGAGGACTGATTGGCTGAAGAGTCCTCACACCTGGGTTTGAACAGCTGACCTACAAGTTATCCCAGCCCTTTGCGGATCAGAGTGGCCACCCCTGGTCTATTCCCTTGCTTTTCCCTTGCATTTAACTTGCAGACACTACTTTTGTAATGTTGTGGTTCCCCCTACAGGTTAGTTTAGAAAGTGCAATTTGAGCAAAACTTTAAAAGACTTTTGTCCATTTCAGATATCATTGACTTCCTGTACAATAAAGTTCTACCTAAACTGGAAAAGGATCTGAAGAATTGTGAAGAAGAATCTGTTCTCCCCAAAGACATCTTCTGTCTGTCTCAGATCTTTGATGCTGATTAAGAGTGATAAACAGTCCAAGCTGCAGAAGAATAATGACCTTGTTATCCTAGCTGAATAATGACCATGTTATCCTAGCTGAATAATGACCATGTTATCCTAGCTTTTTGGTTGTAAAATGTGTTCTTTTGTAGCAGGTTCTTTTTTCAATGACAGCCATATTTAATATTCCTGACCATATTGTATGTACATACTGCTTTTTCAACGGTATTATCTTTTTATGTACTATTTTTGCTGTATCAAAATACATTTTAAGAAAAAAAAAACAAACGTGTGGATATTGAGGGTTGCCAGAAGGAACATCTGTTGCACTGTGAAGTCAGCACGAACCTGTGCTTCACTCTCTCAGGTCCCTATTTGCATGCACGTCCTAATTGTGCTTTTTGAAGAGCAGGCTTGTTCGTATAACAAGGGCTGGGCGACTCATGAACTGCAGAGAGCCACGCTAGAGAGGGGACAGTCTAAAATTATATCAGTTTTGTTCAATGGGCATAAAGTTAAATATCTATTCAAGAAAGTATGTCAAAGAACTGCAAAGTGCCAAAACGCATCTAAAGGCATGTGAGCAACTGCACTAATCGAGCCTAACAAACAGAGAGCTGAACTCTCTCAAAAAACACAATAATAGATCAAGGAAGCCGGGCTTTTCAGTGATTTGATGAATGCAAGTCGTTCTTCACTTGCCGAAGGTTTTTTTGACATTTGATTAATGCTTTTTTGGTAATGCTAGTTGAGGAGAAAAGTCAATCTGGCATTACACTGAAACGGTGGGCTAATAATATCTAGTAGTAGGCTAATTAAAGTATCAGGTTAGTCTCCCCGATATCTTTTCAGAGGCCAGGAATGCCCTACACAAGGTTGTTCTGATATGTTCTCGGTAAATAGTACATTTCTTAGTTTAGGAAATTTCTTTGAATTAAGAAAGGTTGTCCATATTTGATGTTCCAATGTATATGAATATAAAGATGCTACGAGGCATGTAGTTAGCGTCTCTAATTTGCCCTTAGCGTGCTCTTCCATTGTGGGGGATCGGCTTTTATTCCTGGGAGAGTTTTCCAGGCTCAGAGTGTCCTTGTACTGCAGAGGAAGTTCTACATGCTATGGGTGATTAACATAAAACTATACTCTAGCACAGGGTTTCTCAACCCGGTCCTCGGGGACCACCAGACGGTCCACGTTTTTGCTCTCTCCCAATTCCCTGCCAATTGGGAGAGAGCAAAAACGTGGACCGTCTGGTGGTCCCCGAGGACTGGGTTGAGAAACCTTGCTCTAGCAGCTTTGTAAGATATGAGTATTTTATACGTTACAACGGTGCTTTGCATAGTTTTTTCCCAGGACATAAGCTCTCAGCGTTAGTACAAACAAGAGACTTTCAAATTTAAAAATACTGTAAAATGATACTCTATTCTATGACTGTAGAAAGGGTGCAAAATGTGTCCCTAATAAACGTAACTTTATATGAATTACATTCTTGGGAATATCTAGATATCGTTTGAATTTGGCAGCTTCCAGTATGAAATGATTCACTCGAATCCTGCCCCTGTCCTTACCAGGATAGATGGATGGATAGAGCGCCTTTCTCCCCCGCCTCTATTTGGTGCCCGAGTCTCGCGACGCGCGGGCGTGGGTCTCACGGCCCGACGTGACGTAACGCAGAGCGAGCGCAGTGCGGGGCTCGAGCCACAAATTTTAATCGACAAATATTACATTAAAGCCATGGAGGACAATAAAGAGACGAGGGCAATGCGAGACACTCAGAGACGAGAACGTCAGGCTGGTAAGTAATACGGTCCTTATTTGCCAATAAAAAACTAACATATAGGCTAGCCTGATGTTAAAAATGCACTTAAAATTTTCTGTAGCGATACAGATGTGGCTTCAGGGTGTTTACTTGATAAACATACATTTCTTTAATGTTAATAACTAAATATCTTGCATAACTGATGTTATAACACATAGGATGGTTTTGCGACTTAACAAAAGACAATCTATTAGGAATATTTCTGCCTAGGTTACTTGTATCTTGCGGTAGTAAGCTAGTTACACGCCTCGGTGGCTCTACATGCCGAGGCCCGGCGGCGGCGGCGCTGCGGGGGATGATGCCCAGCCTCCCCATCGGGGACGCCATGTGCGGCGTCTGCTTTGCAGCAGAAGCGGACTTTCCCTTTATTAAATATCAGCATTTTCCATGGGCGGTTTTTGAAACGAGTGCGCCATTCGTCGGATGCGCAGTTTTATTTCTTTTATCAGCTCATTTGAATGGACCATATTTCTAACTTTAAAAGTATTCAAAATGCGACCCTAATATAACAATATAGTTTCCATGTCAAACGGGAAATATGAACTTAAATATTTTATGTCGTTTCTCCGTGTTACTTCTCAACTACGAAGTCACGGGCTGTACTGGCTCCCTGTGCCGTGCAGCCATTATGTAAACATTAATGTTGTGTTCCTGAATTTATCTGCCGGTTAAAGAGAATTATTCATATGTATGATAAAGGTCCCAATATTTAATTTCGATTAATTAATCCAAGTCCCCCCAATAAATAGATCTTTATATTTCACTTGTGTCTCCCCCAATTTCAAACTCCCTCTTATGCAGTTGCATGTGTGCATGTCTCCCTAAATTCTTAACGGTGTATACATTGTTCAAGTGAAGCTAAGTTATTAGAAAATATATTTTTAATTTGAGTGCGGATTGTTGTTTAGCATGGTTTAGAATAGTTGTTTTTCCTAAGCATGGATGCTCTGTTTGTCAGCTTGGGTAGTTACCCCGATCAGCCATAACATTATAACCACCTGTCTTGTATTGTGTATGTTCCCCTCGTGCCGTCAAACCAGCTCTGACCTGTTTAGGCCTGGAATCCACAAGACCTCAGAAGGTCTCCTGTGGTATCTGGCACCAAGACATTAGCAGCAGATCCTTTAAGTCCTGTAAGCTGTGAAGTGGAGCCTCCATGGATTCCTGCATGATGTTCTCAGGGTGACTGGGCACATTATCCTACTGAAAGAGGTCACTGACATTTCAGAGTACCGTTGCCATGTAGGGGCGTATTTGGGCTGCAGTAATGTTTAGGTGGTACTTGTCAAAGTAACATCCATATAAATGCCAGGACCCGAGATTTCCCAGTATCACACTGCCTCTTGCCTTCTTCCCATAGTGCACCCTGGTGCTATCTCCTCCCCAGGTAAACAACGGACACGCACATGGCTGCCCACGTGATACAAAAGAAAATGTCACTTGTCAAACCAGGCCTCCTTCTTCCATAGCTCCATGGTCCAGTTCTGACACACGTGCCTGTTATCGGCACTTTTGGTGGTGGACAGCGGTCAGCATGCCCACCCCGTACACAGGAAGCTGCAGTGCAATAGCTGCAGTAGCTCTCCTGTGGGATCAGAACACTTGAGCTGGCCTTTGCTCCCTACATGCCTCAGTGAGCCTTGGGCACTCACGATCCCGTCGCCAGTTCACCGTTTGGCCTTTGTTGAACCAGTTTTGGTAGCTACTGACCACAGCATACCAGGAACACCCCAGAAGACCTGCTCTGGCCGTCGTCTAGCCATCACAATTTGGCCCTGGTCAAAGTCACTCAGATCCTTACACTAGCCCATCAATTTCAAGAACTGATTGTCCACTTGCCTAATATATAATGGCACCCTTGACAGGTACCATTGTAACAAGATACTCAGTGTTATTCACTTCATCTGTCAGTGGTTCTAATGTTATGGCTGATTGTGCATATAGCAAGGTTAATATGTATAGTTGATCTAATAACAATGCAGATTGACAGTTAAACCCTTATAATATTCCCACACCTGTTTTCCATAAAGATAAACTGACCAGTGGCATATGGGGAGTGGTTTGTTTGTGTCGGGTTAAAAAAAACATCACTTTCACTTGCAAGAAGCTGAGGGACAGTGTGACACCTGTGATATCTGTTGTTCTGCCCCTTTAAATGTGTTTGTTGTGTTTCTGTATGTGCTGCAGCTCTGGAGAACCCAGACAGTGACATAGGAGTTTGCGGTTGGCTTATAGTGATGTTTTCCATCTTGTTGACTGTGCTCACCCTACCGATATCTATATGGCTTGTCATTAAGGTACCCTCATTGTCCCCAACTCTGGTATTTGTTTGATAGTAATCTTTGTGTCATTGTGGTTCAGCGTAACCCAGTATACTTTTCGTGCATGTCGTGCAGATTGTGAAGGAGTACGAGCGGGCCATCATTTTCCGTCTGGGACGTATCATGCGCGGAGGAGCCAAAGGACCAGGTAGACTACTATCCTCACTCACACCATGCACGCCTCTGTTTGCCTTCAAGTGCTGGCTGAAGAAAACCAATTGGTAAATAAGACGTTGAATATTTTGCTACAGAGGTGGCTTTTTAAATGTTATATTCCTGCTCAAGTGCTACAATTTTTAATTCTTAAAAAGTTAATCTGTCTTTAAAAAGTCTTAAAATTTAAGTCTAAAAAATTGATTTGATGACCCGAATGCACAAAAGTGTATCTCTGTAAAGTACAAAGAGGAGTTTGTCCATTGCTCCAGTGTATCGTTGTGGTCGCCGCATCCAGCCTGCGACAGCTCGGCGCGAACATGGCGCTGTGATTTATAATCCTGCAGCTAGTCTCAATCTCACAAATGAACAGTGATGTCATGACCCTCCCTTGCTAGGGCACTGTGTTGTGACATGCGCTCTGCTGTTTTCGTGACATTGAGAAGCTTCTGGATAATTGTCTCGGCTCTGAAAAGGTTCCAGCTGTTGTGCTGTTAGAAACGCACCTTGTAATGGACTGGAATCTAATTAGCTGGGCATCCCCTGCCTTGTATAAAGCAGCTTGAACGCTAATGAATTTAGACTGTGTTTTTTTTTTTTATAGTGTATCTTATCTTGTCCTTTGCACGATTAAGTAGGTCATGTTCATTCTATGCAGAAGGATGGATGGATGGATGGATGGATGGATGGAAGAATAGTAACCATGATCAGAATGGCCACCATTAATCAGAACATGGTTGTAATGAGTATGTGGCTTGTTTTGTCATGTGGAATTCTGCCTGTGAAAATACAGGCCTGTGAAAATACAGGCCTCTGTCGGTGGCTCTTTTCTGTGAGACCTGATGCTTCTTTAAGTACCGTGAGGCTGAGCAGTGAATGTGTGCAACTGGATTTCAGTGCAGTTCCCCTTTATGAAAGTTCACATATCTTCACTTGCGTCGCCTTTTAAGCTTTGTCTTATACAAACAGTGTGCGTCGTCCACACAGTCTCGCTGCATTACGCAAGCAAAGGCCCTCACGCTGATAACCGGCATTTTTCTGGGAGTGAGTGGGTTACGGCAAACAGGCAGTCATCCTGTTAACACAAAAGGTCACAAACACTTAGCATTTCGCACAGGAATGTTCTCCCGAAGGAGTCTGCTTATACAGATTTATCAGATAGCATTGCATTAGCAGAAGGCTAAGAATGTGTAGAATCTGAGAAGGTTTCAGCGGCTGCTGTCCAAACATATCATTGAGAGGGATAGTCTTCTGGAGCAGATATGTGGTTTCTTCTTGCTTGGGTTAAATCGTTCACTGTACCGCTGTGTGAACTCCTTGGGGGGGGGAATGTGTACTTTCCAAGGTTAGGTTCAAACATGACTTCTGTCCTTATAGCTCCTATGGAGATACAAGCATATACTATAATATAATATCATGAAATGCAGAAAGCCTGCTGCAGTACTTCAGGAATGCCGTTATCAGCATTATCGTTATTACTGCCTGTCTTGTGTTGTTATAATGTTTGTGTAGCTGACTGAATAGCAGGTTGCTTTCCAGTAATTTGTGGTCTGCATCTTTGTGTCCCACCCAGGTCTCTTCTTCATCCTGCCCTGCACCGATAGCTTCATTAATGTAGACATGCGCACCATCACTTTTGATATCCCCCCCCAGGAGGTGAGAAGCACAAGACGGTCACCTCTGCATTTCTGCCTTAGTAAATGCCTTTAGCCTTAGTGTAATGGCCACCGAATGCGTGAAAGTTCTTGTCTGGTCTCATGTTCAAACCGTTCATTGACAGAAGAATCCAGCCTCACGAACACAACAGTACATCCACAGACAAGCTTTCTCAATAAAAAGCTACAGTAAAAACAATACATTGAAATTGACACATGGATTATTTAGTTTTAACAGTCAGATGATAATAGTAATTTTAGCTTGCAGATGTACAGTCAGGTAAGGTTCTCTTGTGAGGTTTTCTGTAAATAGATGATTTATTCATATCGCTTATCAGGAATGGTTTTATGATATTCTGCAAGGGTATTTATTTCTCAGACCATTTACATGCTGAATCTGTCCTGCACAGCTGAAGAGTTTGAAGAGAAAACTGACAAATTTTTAAAAGAAAAAGCTGGATGCATTTTAACAGCCAGAATGAAAAGCAGCACAAAGGATTTGTCAAAAGGACAATTGTTTTTTTTTTACTCTGAGATACCATATGATACTTCATTCCCGTTGCTCTGTTGTGTGTGTTTTCAGAGTGATTTTAACTCAGTTGCAATCTAACACCAGAATTTCTATCACCCTGGTGGCACGGTGGCTTAGTGGGTCATCGTTGTCCCCTGTCACCTGCTGGAGTCTGAATCCCATGTCTCTGAATTGCTTATAGCCTGTCTTATGCTCCTTGCTGCCTCGGGATTTCACAGATGGATCGATCATCATCATTACAATTAACCTTCATTGTTCTTTGGTCTGTGTTCACGCATCTCAGGTTTTAACGAAGGATTCCGTGACTGTCAGCGTGGACGGGGTGGTTTATTACCGGGTGCAGAATGCTACTCTGGCGGTGGCCAACATCACCAACGCCGATGCGGCCACTCGTCTGCTGGCACAGACGACCCTCCGCAACGTGCTGGGCACCAAAAACCTGGCTGAGATCCTGTCCGACCGCGAGGAGATCGCCCACAGCATGCAGGTGAATGCTTAAAAGATTCCTAGCACATTTTATGTTTTTAAAACCTCATTGGCATATCTGGATATATTTCATGTAGTTATTAATCAATCATTTGTCTATATTTTACCAAAATGTTGTTGATCTTCTGATCTTGAATATAATAGTTTTTTTTTTTTTTCGTTCCTGACTTTTTCCTGCTGCTTCTGTAAGTACCAGAAATGAGTGTTTCACCTTTCTTTGTAATTATCTGAACTGATTACAGCTGATAAAAAAAAAATGCCAGGGCAAGTGTTGTGTAAAGCAGATCTACAAACAGTTCTGATAAAAAACATGTGAGTTTCAGAGTTTCTTATTGGTAATGACTGGTAATGGATCTGGTGTGAATACTAGACTGTATAAGGAGGTACATTGTTTGTGATGAGTATCAGCATGGAGTTTCACTGAAGCCTTGATGACGATAGATGTCTGACCTCTGCAGTCCAGTCTGGACGACGCCACAGATGACTGGGGCATCAAAGTGGAACGGGTGGAGATCAAGGACGTCAAGCTTCCACTGCAGCTGCAGAGAGCCATGGCAGCGGAGGCTGAGGCGACACGCGAGGCCAGAGCCAAGGTACGAGCCCATGGAGAAGCTCATGCATCTAGACGGGCAAGAGCAGCCCGGCACACTGGGTACAACCATGCTTTCAAAGTACCTCATCTACCGATATGGAAATCCTGCAAAAGGACTCGCAGTAATACTCACATTGGCGAAACTCTTCTGTTTTGTTTAGTTGGGCACTTAGTGGTCATTCTGGTGGTCATGGACAAAAGCAGTCTGCTAGACGTAGCTCTGGGAACTCCTACCTGTGAACGTCGCCTCCCATTCATAGGCAAGCAAAAAAAATGCCCTACAGTCGCTAAGCTCTATTGTAATTAAGAAGGTTACAGGTTCAGTACCACAAGAGTTACAGGTTCAGTACCACAAGAGTTACAGGTTCAGTACCACAAGAGTTACAGGTTCAGTACCACAAGAAGGTACATTTATCTTGCATGTATGGATCTGTTTTTCTGCAGTCATAAATTGGTTATTGTATGCCTCTCCCCCAAAATTTTAGGCACACATTTTCATTCCATTGTTTTAATAATATTATTGATTTACGGATCTCAATGAACAAACTGACTGTCAATAACAGGCAAGGAGGACTGAATGTGACGCACAGGATATCAGAGATAAAAATAAATTATTACCTTACTGTTAAGCTGACAGCGAGATCAGTTAGTATTAGACATCCTGTGGCCTTCATAATCAGCCTTCATTATAGGATTGTATCATTTACTCTGACCTGGGTGACTTTGTGCGTTTCTTTGATATACTCACTGCCAAGCCTTTCGTATCAACTTTAAGCTAATGGGAGTTTTACATACACAAAAATGTTCTGAGGGCAAAAAGAAAAATGATTGGTTCAGAGAGATAACCAATCCGATCTTGTTCAGATGTCAGACCAACCAATCAGATGTCTTGGTCCTGCCTCTTCTAGTTGATTGGACCCACCTCCTCGGCAATCCGATTGGTTATCTCTCTGAACCAATAACTTTTCGCTCTGCCCTCAGAACCATTTTTTAGGGAAAGTAAAACTCCCACGAGCCATCTTTAACCATTAGGTCACATGACACTGCGACTCCACCTTCTCTCCCTCTCTCTTGTCGCTCCCCCCTCTGCAGGTGATCGCGGCAGAGGGGGAGATGAACGCCTCCAGGGCACTAAAGGAGGCCTCCATGGTAATAGCTGAGTCGCCCTCTGCCCTGCAGCTCCGCTACTTACAGACCCTCAACACCATTGCTGCAGAGAAGAACTCTACCATTATCTTCCCCCTGCCTATAGACATGATGCAGGGCTTCCTGAAACGCTGATGTATGTCCCAGTCATGGCCCTTCTGCTCCAGGCACACTGGATTCCAGTTACTGTGACTTACACAATGTGCTTTTTTTCATTGCAGCTGCGGTAATTAATTAATTTACCTTTTTGTGTCTTGATTTATCTATTGACGAAATGAATAACATAATCAAAATGAAATCCAGGGTTGCCAACTGTCACGCATCTTGGTGCAACACTCACGCTTTCAGACTCTCACCCTCATGCAAGAAATCTTACGGCAAATCTGTATTATTCCCTTATAAACCTAAAATGAACTACATCAAAAGTGTTGGGGTAGTTTGCAAACCCTGCAGACTATTCACAAGGTAATAAAACTGTTACATACATGTAAACGCGTGTGCATATGTGTGCACACTTGTCTTGAATTGAAAATCTCGCTCCAGCCAGTTGACCAAAGTTGGCAACTCGGTAAATCAAACTTGGACTAGAGCAGCATGGTGGTGTTGGTAGTTTTGGTAGATTTCTGCAGGTTCTCCCATCTTCATGCAGACTTCCTCTGGCTACTCCAAGTTTCTCCCACAGTGTAAACAGAACGTTTTCAGTTGAGGAAAGACTCATTTTTCAAAGTGTTAAACCAACTTTATTTTTAGTATAAAACAGCTACACTGTAATTTTCTAATTATATACATTTTTGATATTTCTGAAACTGTTTTAGAAACATTATTTTTTATTATTTAATACTTTTTGTAACTTTAGGTGAATTAGTTGTAGTTAGTGCCCTGCTATGGTTGGCCCCCATGTTGGGTTGTTCCCAGCCTTGTGCCTGTAGCCTCCTGAATAGGCTCAGAACATGGATGGCTGGATGGATAGTTGTAATAATCATTAAAAACCACGTTTAGTTAAGTATGATGATCAACTGGAAGAAAGACCATTATTTGTGGTCTGCAAGGATTTAGGTTTAAACTGTCCTGCTCTGACACCATCAGCATCCATGTGAGAAACACGGCTACAGTCACTTTTTGGTAGCTGCTGTACTGAGAGAACGAGCTTTTCAGTTGGTTGTGTCTTTTCACTGTAAAATTAGTTACTCACCATTTACTCTCTGCAGCCTTAATATGCCCGGCATTGACTGACAACCCAGTCACAGCCAATCCAATTCACACGGAATGAAACAGCAGGTTGGGTGTTGGGTTTGCTATTCTCCTTAAAGTGATGCCTAAACATCTTTTCAGTAATTTTCAGAAATCCCTGGCTCACATGCAGTTAGAATCAGTGGTAGATTTAGTTCCTTTGTCTGCATTTAGCCTAATGGGCCTAATGATTACATTAAAGTTCAATAATTAGGTATAAGTCTCACCTCTGTGTATCTACATTTGCTGTGCATATGTATGTGAAATTTACAGCCTTTAATAATTGCCATTTGTGATTGCTAATAATCAAAGCCTTGAGTTAGCGCTATGAAATTCAATTTTTTGCATTCCAAAACAATATCAAATATGCGAACTCATTGCAGTTCAGGACGCATAGTACGAATGAGTATTTTAATCTGTAAGAATTACTTATTACATGGCCATTGTCTGAGTTAAAGTACGAAATCATCTTTGGTCAAGTCAGTTGATTGAAGATGAATTTTGGTTCTTTATTCTTAACTTCATAGTTTGTTCCAAGTGATGTCATTGCATCAATTTATATGTATTTTGCATTGTATCATAGTCTAATGGTACAGAAACTTTGATGAGACACAGAGATGAGTCTCTGATGCTTAATATATCACTGGGTCTGTGATTCTGTAATAATAACCAGTGCCAAAGTCAGTTACAATGCCGCTGGGATGGAAGCTCCATTTTTTCATCCTAAAATACCCAGATGGCCTTTGCAATGGCAAATACACCCAACTATGCATTCCTACTAATGTTTTACTTAAAAAAGTCTAACTTAATCATTTCTATAATCAGTTCTAAACACAAATTGCATGTGTTGTGTGTACTTCACACTGAATGCTTTAATAAATCTTTAGACATATTTTGTGTTATGTTCATTTGTTTAATAATGGTTTTCTGAGGAAAAGATGAAATATTTTTTAATAATCGACAACCATGACCTGTACCTCATATGGCAAATACATTTTTGGATTGGACAAATATTGCAAGTAGTGTTCATTTCATTCGGAGCTTTTATCCTTTTTTAAATTGCTATTTATGAATAAACTCAGGTCAGGGAAGAGGTACTGCCTCAAGTGGAGGAGTTCAAGTATCTCGGGGTCTCGTTCAAGAGTGAGGGTAGGCGAGATCGGGAGCTGGATAGACGAATCGGAGCGGCGCCTACAGTTTTGCAAGCGCTTAACCGGTTCGTCATGGCTAAGAAAGAACTGAGCCGAAAAGCAAAGCTCTTGATCTATTGGTCCATCTTCATCCCTACCCTCACCTATGGTCATGAGCTATGGGTAATGGCTGAAAGAATGAGATCGCGAATACAGGCGGCCGAAATGAGGTTTCTCCGCAGGGTGTCTGGGCTCTCCCTTAGGGATAGGATGAGAAGTTCGGATATCCGGGAGGGCCTCAGAGTAGAACCGCTGCTTCTCCACGTAGAAAGGAGCCAGTCGAGGTGGTTTGGACACCTGGTGCGGATGCCTCCTGGGCGGCTACCCGGAGAGGTTTTCCGTGCATGTCCTACAGGGAGGAGGCCCCAGGGCAGGCCCAGGACTCCCTGGAGGGATATCTCTCGGCTAGCCTGGGAACGCCTCGGTGTCCCCCCCGAGGAGCTGGTAGAGGTAGCTGGGGAGAGGGAGGTCTGGGTGTCTCTCCTGAAGCTGCTACCCCCGCGACCCAAACCCCGGACAAGCGGTAGGTAATGGATGGATGGAATAAACTCAGAATCTACACACACTTACAAAGAAACACACTATGCCAGGACAAGTGCCAGTCAAAGCCATTTATTCCACACAAATGTGTTTATTTGACAGTGTTGCCATTTTCGCAGTTTAGGTCTTGACAGAAATAAACCCTTCATCTACTTATCCCTCTGTGTTCATTTAACTGCAATAATATCAATTTACTAAGGCTTCTCTATCTCATAAGTCGCATAACTACAGATTTTAAATCTTTCCTATAACACATGGCCTATACTAATAGTATTTACATACAATGATGGAATATGGAGGAAGGCTTGGAAGTATTGGGGGTATTATATCTGGGATACCAGGGAATGCTGGGATACCATGTGTATTAATCTGGTTTTGTGTGAGTGAGACTTAAGGTCGAAGGCTAAAGTTTAGGGCTCGTATTTCACATCTCCAGCTGAGCAATGGCCCGGTCCAGTGGGTCACTGCTCCAGTGCTCATGGTCCCACCCCAAGAACCAGCCAGTGAAGGTTGGTGGCTCGAACCCTTGCTTGATCTGTACGATGGACGTCCTGAGATCCCGGTTAGCAGGATCCGTTTTGATGTAACGAGCCGCTGAAGAGGCCAGTATTAGAAAATGTTAACGTTGTTCAGTGCACAGTGTCCCAAGAACCCCCTATAAATTACTTTATATTCTACAAGCATGTATTGCTTCACCGAATCCTTGACTTTAGCAAATATTCACACTTCAGCATATTTCAAGAATGCTACAAAGATTAGTACACAATGTGAAAGCATTGCAGAGTGTTGTTTACCAGAAGCCATCGCCTCAGTCTTCTCCTCTTCACGAGCTTCATTTCCAATCCAAACAAACACCTTCACCAAGAGAAATGACAATGAAATACCAAACAGAAATTACACTTGGGATTCTCTTTATGCCACATAGCAAAACCTCTTTTCACATCATTTTTAAACTTTTCTCATTTCAATACACTTATTTGACTGTTTGTTTGGTGACCCTGTCATTGTGGTGACTTGGTTGATTACCTGTGTGTTGAAGTCCTTAGCCACTATACCACAAGGCTGAGATATGAAAAAGTCCAATGCTACTGCACTGACTTACCTGATCCCAGGTGTCTAAGATCATAACATCGTCAGTTGCAAGATCATCCTGGGTTATTTCCCCTGGTACTTCTTCAATCTGGGATGCATAAAAAATGTTTTACTGATCTAATACAAATAGGACTTCAACGAATGCTGTAACCAAGTCAATCTTTTTCAAATTGCATGCGGAAACTAGAGCAAACATCGTCTGAGTGGTCTCACTTTCAACAACCTGGACCAAATTCTGAAATCTCTGGTACCCTGATGGGTTGCCACCGTAAATGGCGATTTTGACATATTTGACGTATTTATTTAGCATATGGTTTTGTCCAAAGCAATGTACAAGTAAGGTTCAGAGCAAATGGGGTTAAAGGCCTTGCTCAATGGTCCAGTAGCAAAATCACTCTGCCAACCACAGGATTTGAGACAGCAACCATCTGATCGCAGAGCCACACAATGAAGAATTGCCACGCAGTCAATGAGAGTCTTGTGGTCATTTTTAAATTTCAAATGGGGTGTGCGAGTGTGTGTGAGTGTGCTCTGTGATGGGTTGGCGCCGCATCCTGGGTTATTCCCTGCCTTGTGCCCTTAGCTTCTGGGACAAGTTCCAAATCCTCGTGACCCTCCATAGGACAAGTGGGTGTAGAAGATGGATGGATGGATGGATGGATGGATGTTGTCATAGATTTGACTTTCAGGATGTCCCCCGGCCTCGTGTCTCATGCTGCCTGGTTTCAGCTCTAGGCCGTCAATAACCCTACTTCGGTTAACCGATAACAGTATTGCCCATCCTTTCACTCGGTTAAATTCATCTTCAATATTGAGCTAATAATTGAAAAGTAAGTAGAATGCTGTTTCAAATATCAGTTAAATAAGAACAAAAGCATGTCCTATTTCCTGAATGCAGAGGAAAATGTACAGTGAAGTTAAGTATTCCAGCCTGATTCACCCTTATTCTACTTCAGTACACTAGTGAAAATGTTCAGTATACCTTAGACGTACTTAATTTCACTGTACATTTTCCAATATCAATTTTGGGAATATGCAAAAAAGAGTTGTACACTACACACTACAGAATGCCCCTGAGAGTAAAAAAAATGGATGACAAAAAATAAACCCTGATTCTATATATACAGCATAAAAGAAGCTGGGAAATACTACAAAGCTGTAGGCAGCTGAGGGAACTGCGCCCTCTTGTGGCCGTAAACTGAAGTGCAGATTAATTAAGCTTGACTGCGATGGTGGCCGTCACTCACTATGAAGCGTCCTGTCTTGTTGGAGCAGGCAAAGAGGCGAGGTGGGTGAGTCACCATCTTGTCCTTCAGCCTCGCGGAGGTACGGTATTCCGCCTGTCCTCCCAGAGCCTCCCAAAAATCATCTGTACCCGCAAGAAAGAAAATCGTCACAAACTATTGTAATTTCACAAGTATATTAAAAAGTGGCGACCGAAGCACCAAACATTTTTAAAAAGTGGTTTTGAATTACCTATAGAATTGTCACATTAAGGATGTTATGAAAAACAGAAACAACATATTCATATGCTTACAGGATGCCTGTTTAGCTTACATAGACAAGTCCTTTTGGAGTAAAATGATTATCCTCATCACTATCTGTAGTGGAATCAAGTCAGTCATCCAGGCCAGGGATAAACTGCCTTATCATCAATCATGACGTGAATCATTTGATTTTAGAATATCTGGCTCTCTGGCTCAAATGATAAAACTCCAGAAAGGTTTCATTTTCCAAATATACACAGGCAGTATAATACTAGCGGCCTTGTTACATTGTTATAAACACTAATAAAGACCCTTTTCACCTGTTTCTGCACCTTCCACCAGCTGAGACGCGGAAACCCCCAGAACTTCACACAGCCGCTGGGCACCATCCCTCTCGGGGTCACTGGCACCTTGCCCCCCCCACAGGAAGGAGGCGGATGGGGTCACCAAGACGAACGCGTCGTTGGAGTTCAGGTTGGAGGCCGTGGCGTCCACCTTGAAAAGATGGTGCAGGGGATGATCACGTATGAGGGCAGGAGTGCCGGTGTTCTGAGAAAACGTCCTACTTTATCAAAACATCCTACTGAAGTGCTAATCGATAGCCCTAACCCTAACCCTAACCCTAATCCCAAGATGGTGGAACTGCACATGCGCAGAAAGGCTCAATAGCACGTCTCGATAGGTAGGATGTTTTGTCAGAACACCGGGAACGGGGGATCGGATGCGTGACATGTCGGCTTAGCAGACCATGTTCCTGGCACTTAAAGTCGACGACATCCTGTCATAAACTACAAGCTCTGATCGATCCTCTTATCCCAGAAGGCCTTCCCTCCATGCCCCCATCCCCAGCTGTCACCCCCACCTACTCACCTCCACAGCATGCGTGCGGCCGGCAGAGTCGACGCGCACTTGGAACAGTCGGACCTCCTCAGGTGCCGTCTCGCCCCCTTCTCTCGAGGTACCACCTCTGTGCACCACCATGAACCCCCCGAAGAGGCTAATGAGGTGGGGGGGCTCCTTGCCCTGGACGACCCGCACCTTGGCAAGTATGAGAAGGCCTCTTAATACAAGCTAATGTGGGCCGACATTTTCCAGTTCCCAGGGTGAGCTCCATAATCCCTATGATACCGGAGCAGATTTGTAATAAAGACAAACACAAACCAATAAAGCTAAACTAATTGGAAAAATAGGACTGAACTTAAAAGGTGTAACTATGACTCACTAACTGCAGTTGTCACTCTCCACCAGGGGCATGAATGCAGAATGGGAAACAACATCAGGGTCTTTGCAGGACACCTTTGTATAGTGTCCTGTCAAGCGTGTTTGTGACACAAAAGGTCTGGATCTTAGTCTACGGACCCCTGGAGCATCGCAGGAAGGTGAAGCCCTTGTCTGTCCAATACACTTCTTTGCATCCATATCAAACAAATGTCTATGAGTTATAGTAAGAGGATCAGGTATCTGGAAGTGATACCAACCTTGGTAGCTAATGACAATGACAGTCTGTACCTGTGACACTTAGCTGTGTAGCGTAACACAGAGCAGAAAGAAAGACAAGCCCCCACAATAACCATACTGTTAGCCTGAAGACGTGCTGGTGAACGTGACACTGAAAGAGGAGACTGGCAGATCGTCCGTCACACAGGTATTCATACAGATAGGGGGCCCCCACCAGAAGTGACTCCCCGGGCCACACAAATGCTAAAGCTTAAAGATGATCACACATGCTGTTCTCCAGATAAATCAGAACAAAACCAGCTTCCTATCCCTGCTCTCAGAAGTAGTACCAGAAAAATATACTAGATGTCTGGCTTCTCATACATTTCACGCATTTCAGTCAAAAATATACGACAAAAGTCTTAAATCGCATCCTGTTACTATTTTTTTGAAGTTACTAAACCATATGTATGTCCAACTTTTAATATTTATTGAAAACACAAATGACCAAACTGAATATCCTTCAGGTAAATTCAGCTTTGAATGGCTTTGAAACATCTGCATGTGTCAGCATTACCTGTATCGGTACCCCCCCCATCTCTTCGTCCAGCTGGGCAGCCAAAATGGCAGACTTTCCAATCTCATCCTGAGTGGAATCTGTCCCCTGCCTTTGAACAACAGTTTTTATTTTATTGCCATCCTGAGTTGTAACTATGTAAGTATTTCTGTATTTATAATATTGTAAAGGCATCTAAATATGCATGTTGGGCTAACCCTAGCGAGCTATATGGTTAGGTTTAATAATACTTATCCATCCATCAACCAACTGCTTATCAATACAGGGTTGCAGGGTTAATAACATTCATATAGCCATAACCCTTTTAAACAACTGATACAGTCTTATACAGGCAGTGATTAATGTCATTTACTTAGATAAACATTTGTACTGTTAACTCTGAATATGTGAGACCAGAGTGCTAAATGCTCTATCCACTGTCAGTAATAAGGTACAAAGCAGGGGGCACCCTGAGCAGGATTCCAGTCCATCGCAGGACACACACACACACACACACACACACACACACACACACACACACACACACACACACACACACACACACACACACACACACACACACAAGGGGCTGCCATATTGACTCTGAATATATCATGCATTAGACAGACGATGGCTCTGCAAAGAAAATAAATAATAAGGAATTTAATTTTAGAGATCTAAATATACTGAGCAATACATATTTTAGGAATTAATGCATTTTAAATATATGATATGGATTCACAGAAATGCCCACTTTCATATCAAACATACTGAAGAACAATGTTCAGCACAGCTCTCACCAGATATAGATGATTTGTCCGCGGCGTCCGCCATGTTGGTAGTTGTAAAGGATGATGTAACTGTCTCCTCCAAAGAACTGACCATAGAGAGAAGGGTCTACAGGAACCTTGTCTGATCCTTCAATGCGCCAGATCTATAGACAGAGACAAATAATATGAAAGAGAGGCAAGACCCTTCGTGACTGAATTCTATGTGGACAAATGGCTTTTTCTTGCATGCTTCTGTAATTTCATCTGCTTCTTCAGAGCGTGAACGCCATCCCAGTCACAACACGGGAGAGCAGTGAATAGGCAGCCCCCAGGGAGCCGGTAATCACTTTACCTGCTTCTGTCCACAGCCCTCGTCCACCATTCCATGCTGAGCTGCCATGGCGGGACTGCTGTGCAGCGTGGAGGCATCGAAAGGCACCTTCTCAATTCTCGCAATCTTGTTGGAGACGTGGGCCAAGCCCAAGTCAACGGTATGGTCCACGTCCCTCCATTTGTTGAAGAACTGCTTGAAGAGCGGCGTCTCCCCTCTCTCAGGAAGGATTTGGACCTGGGTGTGCTTGGGGTAACCCATCTTCCTGATGAACTCATCTGCAGCCTTCATCGCTGCACGCCGCTCCTCTGCGTTGGACTCCTTACCTGTACAAACATTGCTATTTATTTGACCATAAGGGCGACTTTCTGAAATATACTAGTATGCAGATTCCAACACTCTGCAGTTGACTGGCCCCTGCAGGTTACTTGCTGCATACCTTCATTAAAGTTCACCAGTTTTAATGGAATTGCAATCTTTGTGCTGGATGAGAACTGCCCTTTAACGGCTAGTTCACGGAAAGTGCCTCTTTGACCCATTCTGAACCACAGTGCCCATGGGACCCCCTACTGACCTTTCCACACAAAGATTCTGCCATCAGAGCCATGGTCTAGAATGAAGCAGTCACTGGATTCCAGTGCACTCTGGGAGAACGGGTTTTCTGCTGCCACCATGGCAATAGCCATGTCTCCACCAGCATTGGACACCTGAGTGAGCAAGAGGCAAAATAGTTATTTTACTATTGTGACAGGAAATCCATCAATCCCTGACTGACCAACAACAATATTCTTATCAAGTAACACTTTGGGCAGCGGGTATCTCCATAAATTGAAAACATTGTGCATAAAATAATGTATCTAAAGGAATATTTGCAAATGAAACGCTATACGATGATCAGTTGTGAATACAAATTAACACATATCACCATACAGTTGTGTCTAGGTGATTCTTCCCAGTTCTCATACCTTGTATAATTTCGCCAGTTTTCTATGTGAAGCATCAGCTGTGACATCATCAGACTGTCCTTCGGGCAAATCTGGTTTTGTTCCAAGAACCTGGAGATGTTACAACGCTTCTGCTAAATATCTACATTCCAATGGAAGCCAACCAGAGGAGATCATTTCCCCTGCACAGTATTGCTTTCAAGAAAGCTTCATTAACGTTTCATTAACTAATATTTTGTGATTTTTTCCACTATATACAAATATAAAACCTAAGTACATAAAGTTATGATTATTTTTTAATAATTATCTCAGAAGCATACTCTTCTGGCTGACTTTTTACCTCTGTTATTTTCTCTTTCTCTTCTCCCTCTTCACAAATGAACAAGCGGGCCCGCCCACTTCGCTCATTGTCACGAATTCCCTTGGCAACCTGAGTCGCTTTAAGTCTCTCAAATCGGTTGCTCTGAGATCCACACCATTGGTAAATTTCCTTTGGCGGAGAAGACAAAATAAAACAAAATATCAATATATTGTACACTATACTGACAAAAGTACTGGGACACCTAGCCATTATACCTACAGAAAACTAACATCCCATTCTAAATCCATAGGCATCAATTTGGAGTTGGTCCCCCGGCTGCAGCTATAACAACTGCCATTCTTCTGGAAAGGCTGTCCACATGTTTATGGAGTGTGTCTGTGGGAATTTTTGGCCATTCATCCAGAAGATTATTCATGAGGTCAGGCACTAATGTTGGACACGAAGGTCTGGCTCTCAATCTTGGTTCTAGTTCATCCCAAAGGTGTTTGGTGGGGTTGAGGTCAGGACTCTGTGTGGGCCAATCAAGTTCTTCCACATCAAATTCACCCAACCATGCCTTTATGGAGACACAGTCATGCTGGAACAGAATACGGCTTTTCCCAAACTGTTTCCAAAAAGTTGGAAGGATAGATTTGCCCAAAACGTCTTGGTATGCTGAAGCATTAAGGCCCAATCCCAATTCTACCCCTTACCCCTACACTTACCCCTACCCCTCCGTTTGGCGCGTTCACGTGTAGGGGTAGGGGTGTCTCAATTCTCTTTTGATTGGAGGGGTAGGGGTAAGGGGAAGGGCTAGATAGCCCTCGAAACGAAGATTTTTCGGGACCTCACTTCAAACGAAGGGGTAAGAGAAATTTACAACATGGCTGCCCACTCGAGCAAGCAGACCCATAAATGTTAAGTAATTTTTGCCATTAATAAGGATTTTTATGACATTTTTTCATTACATGTATATTACCATCAATCTTGTGTTTGTGTTTACGGTGATGTTCTGTAAAGAAACGTTTGAAAAAAAATCGCTAAAGTTTGCTTGCGGATAGCACTGATTGCACAATATTAGGAAATATATTTTTATGTCATATAACGTTACCCGGTAACTGACTGCATGTTGTAACGCGTTGTTTTGTTTTGCTTACGGCCATATGTGTACATGTAAATGAACGGTGCTTACACTATTCGTACTTATTGCAACATGACAACATTTTTGTAAATTATATTCTGTATAGGGACAGCTGAGGAAACCCGAAGGCTCATACGTTTTCGAGGTGAAAACGAACATCTGTTTTTAAAGTCCAAATACGGCGCAAAAAAACTTTGGGAGTGAGTAATCTTTACATGCTACGATGCTGACGGCGACATCTTGGAATTTGTGATAAACATCGGAGCATGTCCTCTGACGTAACGTTAGGAGGTAGTGACAATGGATGATGACGTATAACAGTGTAGTAGTGGTGTCCCATTTCTTAGGGGAAATTTTTTAACCCTACCCCTTTCCACTTCATTTCAAGGGGCAAGGGGAAGGGGTGAGGGGTAGGCAAAGAGGTAGAAAATAGAATTGGGATTGGGCCTAAGAGTTCCCTTCACTGGAACTAAGGGGCCCAACCCCTGAAAAACAACCCCATACCATTATCCCTCCTGCACCAAACTTTACAGTTGGCACAATGCAGTCAGGCAGGTAATGTTCTCCTGGCATCCGCCAAACCCAGACTTGTCCATCAGACTGCCAGACAGAGAAGTGGGATTCGTCACTGAACTTTTCACTTCAGGACTTGGCAACCTTGCTCTGTTACTTCATGTGGTCTAACACTTTCTGGATGTTCCCAAAGGCTTCCGCTTTGTAATAATACCACTTACAGTTGATTGTGGAATATCTAAGTTCACGATAATAATAATAAGTTCACAAACTGACTTCTTGCAAAGGTGGTATCCCATAACAGTACCACACTTGAATTCATTGACCTCTTTCACAAATGTTTATAAACCTGACTGCGTGGCTTGGTGCTTGATTTTATACACTTGCGGCCTTGGGTCTGGATGAAACACCTGAATACAATGATTAAGAGTGAGTGTGTCCCAGTAATTTTGTCCATATAATGAATCTGGTCTGCTTTTCCGATACGGCATTGGCGATAATTTACATCACATGCATTGTGTTTCACCAACGAATCATTTCAATATCCATGGTGATATTGAAAGAAAAGACAAGGAACAGTTTTAATAGAAAATAACATTACTCAAAGATTTGCTATTTGGAGAAATATCATTTTGACATTGTTCCTTAAATGTCTTTTTAAAGTGAATGTGTATTATAACCAAACATTTAAATATATCCCAGTCTGTTGTCAACTAATGACCCAATATAAGTTCCAATCAAATTCAGACCCAAGAAAGAGTCTTGTTACACCCCTTTAAATGGACTCACAGCACCAAAGTCCAGGATGAAGCAGTCTCCTCTGTTGAAGCTGGCCCAGCTGAGAGGCACTTCTATGGCCCTGACAACACGGCGACCTTTCACCTGCAGTAAACGCTGAACTGCAGTTTCACTGGACACTATGTGTCTGAACCCTGAGGCGACGCCACCTTCCTGGGACAGGGGGAAGGTAAAAGCTTACTTTTGTTTTCTAGGGATACATACATGTCATTATTATAACGGCTTTATGGAATAGGAATTATAACGAGTATCTCTACTTCTCACCATGTATTTGAGTCCAGACTTGAAGTAGCCTAGAAATGTTTGTGACTCGTGGCCTTGGACCTCGCGGTACTGGACGGGCTTGCCTCCCAAATGATCATCCATTTGCACTGTAAAAATAGCAGCCGCTCCACACTCATCTGGAGAGCAGCTATCGCCTGTAATAGTGAAATGGCAGGCAGGACATCTGAATAAATTATTAAACACCATTTAAAACCAAAGTTCAATGAGAAAACAAAACTTTGGTAACACTTTACTTAAAGCAGTCATAATGCATTATAATGCATTCATAAAGTGTCATAAGCACAGCTACAACTATTTATAAAAAAGCATAATACATTATAGCCATGTTTATTATGCATTATGAATGTTCTATGAAGCTCTCATTAATAATGCACTATAAGTACCTTCATAATGCAGGACAAAGCATCCTTAATTCTTATACTGACTCTTACGTGCATTATGAAGGTATCTATAGTGTATTATAGGAGAGCTTCATAGAGCATTCATAATGCATAACGTGTTATGCCTTATTATAAATGATTAGCCTCATTTATAATACGTATTGTTTATAATACTTATTGTTTATTAGTCATGTTTATGATACTTTATGAATGCATTATAATGTAACTGATAGATAATTACAAACAAGGGACAGCTTTGTTAAACAGGACATGGATGACTACTAGGAGAGGGTCTCCTCAGTCGGTACCTTTCTTACCAAGCCAGAAGTGAAGGTCATATTGCAGGTAGCCAGACTTCTGCTTGATGGTGTTGAGGATGAGGTAGGCATCCCCAGTGTAAAAGTCTCCATGTAGATTCTCTGGCACTTCGACCAAGCTCATGTTTTCAATCCTCCACACCTGGAGGCCTGGCTTTCGGCCAGCCTGTTCAAACTCCGTGTAGTACACCATGGCGTCTAAAGGGTAAGGACACATGCACTCTGTCAAACTAGAAGCTTCTGTCTAGCATCTTAATATTAGCAGTGTTCTTTTCCTTGGAAAATATCTCCTGTGTCACTGGTATATTGAAAAAGCAGCGCTGGTTACAGATTTGCATAATATTCTCTTTTTATGGTGAATTATGCCGGGTCTCAAGACTCTTGCGTCTTGAAATTTATTCTTCATTGCTGCAGGTTCAGCAGAAAAGACAGGCAACAACTGTCCTCATTGTGTACACAGGCCGGGACATCTGAGCAAAACAACAAGGGAACCCTTTCAGGTCCCCAGCAAGTCGGCCCACAACACAAAACATCAAGTGACTCAGATCTGCCGTGCGGCTCAGCACTCCCACCTCTGCAGGCTCATCCTTGCAGACAAACAGTAACTCTGTCTGGACTGCTCTACTCTGTTTACAGCTAGCATACATTCAAAACAGAGGCGGTACAACAGAGGCACAGGCACAGACTAGGCCCTTAACAGTGCTTAATTGTCCGGGACTCATCTACAAGCTCCTCCTTCACTGACCAGGAATCAAACACATTCAAAGTGTGTAATCCATTAAATCAACAACTGCTCCTATTCTGGAGATGTGTTTTATAGAGTGTTATAAATAACTCATCTCATCTGAATGATAAAAGCCAGCCTGCCATTTCAGCATCGTATTCTAGTTCTGGGTTTCAGATGTGGGTATTTTCAGGATTTCAGAATCTGATGCACAGAAAAAGAGCTAATTATGCAGTAGGTGTAATTAGCAGGTGCTCTCCACTTACAAAGTCATGATGCAAAAATACCACTCGAGTTGTTTACAAAGCTTTTCAGAGGGTCTCTAGAGCATATTGCCAAGTAATTATTTCAACTCCAAAGGGAATATTAACCACAGGTATTATAAGGTACAAAACAGTCAAGCGGTGCAAATTCAGGCACATATCAACTTATCATATACATGTTACGCGAATTTTCAAACACTAATGTTGCCTTCCCCTGAAATTCACATTGAGCATGCACATTTAAAAGTTATGTGAAAAGTTTCGAATTTTCAAATTACTACAAAATAAGCTACAAATATTACACAAAAGTGATTTTACTAACCTAGTCTAAACAAATAAAGACAATATAAATAATTACATTTAAAAACATAAGCTGTGTTTTCAAGTTAAAAGACAAGACCCAAATAATTGATTTCAGCAGTAAAGGGTTTTATAATAGTCCAACTAATGGGGAGAACTGGTACGTTCTGGCTCCATGCCTTCTATCACTACAGGCTAAACTGGTACGTTCTGGCTCCATGCCTTCTATCACTACAGGCTAAAATGATGCATCATATTATGATACAACTACAGTATGAGCAAAGAACCATTTTCCTTTTTCCCCTCAAATGTTTAAAATCCATAATTCACTCAAAGGAACGTACGCTATTTACTCTAATTACTATTGCTATTTTTTGATAAGGATTTCTTGATAATTTTCTAATTGTTCATATCTCAATTCTTTCTAAATAATTGCCTATATTAATAGTTAAAACTAATTCAATTAGAAATTAACTATTTTAGACATTAATTGCACCGACGCATCTGAAACACTTCTCTCTTAATTAATACACAAGTAGAAACGGCGTCTACATCTGTATTACGGTCTATCAATTCACTCAAGCTAATGATGAGATCGGCTAATGGAAACCCGCAGATGCAGCAGCCTCCGAGGACCAGGACTGGAAAACCTTCTCCCAGCACACAGGCTTTGAAGACTAACAATATCCGTACAAAGCAGAAATGGTACAGCTGAGGCCACCAAAACAAAATGTCTTCTTGGCAAAGATGAAAAGCCTAGTAGGGTAACATTCATTTTTTAACGTGTGCATAAAATGAAAAGCTCAATTAAGGAGTAAATGACATTTGAAGACACAATACAAACCATCTGAAGTGTTTACATTTCACAAATCTTCAGAACAAAAAGAGGCTATTAGTTGATCAATCTTCTTACACCACATTGACAGGTCATATACAGTTCAGAGATTTGTTCCAATGTTCTAAATAAAGATACGGAAGAGAGAACAGCTACATACATCATGGTTCCAGAAAACATTTATCAATGGTCATTTCTGGGTCAGAGTTACAGGGAAAGAAGATCATGTGACACAGTAGATCGCGTGTCCATCTGTTTAGCATCAGTAATGACTTTGGACAAAGAAAAACAAAAGAAACTGATACCGGTGAATATCAAAAAGACAGCCTGCTAACAGAGTGCATACCAGCTATGAGCGAGAAGCATATTGTGCACAGATTAATCGAGTCTTAATTAAATGCATATTAATGATGCCACTTTACATACTCAATCAGTGTACATGTATAGAGACAGTACCACAAAATGACAAGTATTACCTAATTGAATAGTCCTCTAGGTCACACTAGAATTTTTGTACATAAGGGTCACATCTTCCTCTAGAAGTGTCAGATTTGCTCAAGACCCTGCTACTTAAGTAATGAAAACGTTACCAAATGCATTTAAAAAAATGAATTAATAGAAGTAGAACAATTAAGCAGGTGCAAATGTGATAAGAGGACATGAACCCCATAGATCAGGACATTGTTTATTAACACACTTAATGTGCTTAAAGTTAACAAAAGGATTAAATGATTAAAGATAAAGTCAGAATAACTCATATGATATCAGTTCACATTATTTGCCTAACACAGAGAAAGGAGAAATGTTAGTTCTATCATATATTACATATATAGATGTGGACAAATTTGTTGGTGCCCTTCCACCAAAAACAAAAAAACACAACTATCTCTGAAATAACTTGAAACTGACAAAAGTTTAATGGCATCCCTTATTGTTTATTCCATATTTAACGCAAATCAGACTTTGCTTTTGATTATTGGTTCAGTTGAATATTTTATATAGTTAAACAAATGAAAATGGCACAGACAAAAAAGGTACTCAATTTAATATTTTGTGGCACCTCCTTTTGCACCAATCACTGCCAACAAGCGATCTCTGTACTTCACAGTGAGACATCTGCATCTGCTAATCAGTAGTTTGGCCCACTCTGCCTGAGCAAACTGCTTAAGCTGTCTCAGGTTCGAATGGTGGCGTCTCCACACTGCACTTTTCAGATCTTTCCATAGATGTTCAACAGGATTAAGATCTGGGCTCATGGAGGGCCATTAAACAATAGTCCAGTCTTTTTTTTCTCAGCTATGCTCGAGTGCTTTTAGCTGTATGTTTTGGGTCATTATCCTGTTGGAGGACCCATGACCTGCGACCGAGGCTGAGCTTTCTGACACTGGGCAGTATGTTTCACTCCAGGATGCCTTGGTAGTCTTGAGACTTACATAAGAACATAAGAACATAAGAAATTTACAAACGAGAGGAGGCCATTCGGCCCATCAAGCTCGTTTGGGGAGAACTTAGCTAATATCTCAGAGTTGTTAAAATCTTATCTAGCTCTGATTTAAAGGAACCCATGGTTTTAGCTTCCACTACAATAGCAGGAAGACTATTCCATACTCTGACTACACGCTGTGTAAAGAAGTGCTTCCTCAAATTTGTTTTAAAATGTTCTCCCGCTAATTTCCACTTATGGCCACGAGTTCTAGTATTTAGACTAATATTGAAATAGTCATTTGGCTGAACAGCATCCAGACCCGTTAGAATCTTATAGACCTGAATCATATCCCCCCTTAGTCTCCTTTGCTCAAGGCTGAACAGATTCAGTTCCGCTAACCTCTCCTCGTAAGACATTCCTCTAAGACCAGGAATCATTCTCGTAGCTCTTCGTTGCACCTTTTCTAAGGCAGCAATGTCCTTCTTGAGGTATGGTGACCAAACCTGCACACAGTATTCTAGGTGGGGTCTTACCAAGGAATTATATAAGTGTAACATCACCTCCCTTGACTTAAACTCCACACATCTAGAGATATAACCCAACATTCTGTTCGCCTTTTTTATTGCTTCCCCACATTGGCGAGAGTGGGACATGGAAGCATCAACATACATACCGAGATCTTTCTCGTAATCAGCTACCTTTATTTCAGTGGAACCCATAAAATATCTGTACTGTATATTTCTGCTCCCTGCATGGATTACCTTACATTTATCTGTGTTAAATTTCATCTGCCAAGTATCAGCCCATTCGCTAATTAAATCCAGATCCCGTTGAAGCCTCTCTGCTGCTAGATTAGTATCTGCTACCCCGCCCACCTTAGTGTCGTCTGCAAATTTAACCAGTTTACTGTATGTATTCGTGTCAATATCATTAATGTAAATTAGGAACAATAGTGGTCCTAAAATTGAACCCTGCGGTACCCCACTATAAACGGAGGCCCACTGTGACATAGTGCCTCTAATAACTACTCGCTGCTTCCTATCAGTTAGCCAGTTTTTGATCCAAGCTGCCACAGTTCCTAAAATTCCTGCAGCTTTAAGCTTTAACAAGAGCCGTTTGTGGGGGACAACATCAAAGGCTTTCTGGAAATCTAAGTAAATCACATCATAGGCCTTTTTGTGATCAATTTCACTTGTAGCTTCCTCAAAGAACTCAAGCAGATTCGTTAAGCAGGATCTACCTCTCCTAAATCCATGTTGGCTATCCTTTATAATGTTATTTGCATCTAGGTAATCTACCATTTTCACTTGAATTATAGCTTCCATTATTTTTCCAGTAATGCTAGTTAAACTGATTGGCCTATAGTTTGCTGGATTACTTCTATCCCCTTTTTTGAATATGGGTGTTATATTAGCATGCTTCCAATCTGATGGTACCACACCCGCAGATAACGATTTCTGGAATATTAAAGTCAAAGGTTGGCTAATAATATCCCTCATCTCTTTCAAGACTAAAGGTAAGATGCCATCAGGCCCCTGCGATTTATTTATTTTGAGTTTAGCTAGGCTTAGTATCACATCAACCTCAGTTATACATATATTGGTCATAGACGATGCTGTATTCGTATTAATTGGTGGTAAATTACTTGTGTTCTCTATTGTGAACACCCTTGAAAAATAATCATTAAACTCGTTTACCATATCAATTTCGTTATCAATTATAAGGCCCTTACTATCCTGCAAATTAGTGATTTCAGCTTTTAGTGCTCTCTTAGAGTTAAAATATTGGAAGAAACCTTTACTGTCATGCTTAGCCTCCAATGCAATTTTTCTTTCTACATCCCTCTTTGATAGCCTAATGTCATTTTTTAACTCTGCCTGTAGACTTAGATACTCCTGTTTGATTTTGAAATCATTAGTTATTTTCCAGTTGTGGAACAGAGCCCTTTTCCTCCTGACTTTATTCTTAATTTCCTTAGTAAACCACCTTGGTTGTCGTTTCCTAGATTTAGTTTTGCTGGAAACAGGTATGAAGTCCTCTTGCACTTGCAACAATGTGCTTTTGAAAAATTCCCATGCCTCTTCAACTGTTTTGCTATTTAACTCTGTCCAGTTTACAGTTTCTAATTTCCGTCTCATACCATTAAAGTTAGCCTTCCTAACATTGTATACTTTTAATTTAGACTTTGCTCTTCGGACACTAAAATTAACCTCGAATTTAACCATGTTATGATCACTACCGTACAATGGGTCTAAAACCTCTAATTTTCCAATCCTATCCTGGTTATTACAAAAAACGAGATCAAGAAGGGCTTCTCCCCTGGTAGGAGTATTAACAAACTGAGTAAAAAAACAATCCTGTACTAATTCCACCATCTCAAGTTCATTTACAGAAGAGCCAGAGACTGTGTCCCACTGTATCCCAGGTAAATTAAAATCACCCATAACCACCACATCATTTTTATTACTCATAATCCTGATATCATCATATAACATTCTGCTTTCCTCTACAGCTACATTAGGTGCTCTATAACAAACCCCGACAATTAGGCCATTTGAATCTTTAGCATCAAGTTTGATCCATACAGCTTCTGAATTTTTATTTTTATCAGTGAGATCCCTTGCCTGCAAGTTTTCTTTTACGTATACTGCAACACCACCTCCCTTCTTGCCTATCCGGTCTCTACGGAACAACGTATAACCATCCATATTATATTCATCACCATCATTGTCACTCATCCATGTTTCAGTTATTCCTATAATGTCGTAATTGTCTGAAGAAATTAAAGCCTCTAAGTCATTAATTTTGTTTCTAATACTCCTAGCATTCAAATACAGACCACTAATGGTAGGCCTTTTACAGTGTCTACTTTTAATATTTATTTGGGCTTTCCGTCTCTCCCCACATAAATTCATAACTGACCTCCCTGCCCCCCCAGTCCCTAGTTTAAACATTCCTCAACTATTCTGCACATACGCCTCCCCAATACACTGGTTCCCCTATGGTTCAGATGCAACCCGTCCGGCTTGAACAGGTCCCACCTGTTCCAGAAGGTCTTCCAGTGCCCCATAAACCTGAACCCCTCTTTCCTACACCACCATTTTAGCCACGCATTTAATCCCCTTATCTCAGCTAATTTTGCCTGACTTGCACGTGGCACGGGAAGTATTCCAGAGAATACCACCGTGGATGTTCTGCTTCTAAGCTTATCCGCGACTTCTATAAATTTATCTTGCAGAACAGCCCTTCTGCCCTTTCCTATGTCATTGGTGCCAACATGCACCACGACCACTGGATCCACCCCGGCTGGGGCCAAAAGCCTGTCCACTCGATCTGGAAGGTCCCCTACGCTGGACACGCTTCTCTTCTTATTGCAAAGCAGCCCCAAGACAAAACCCCTCCATATTTCTCAGTAGGTATGGTGTTCTTTTCTTTTAAATCTTCATCTTCACTGGCCAAAAAGCTGTAGTTTTGTCTCTTTAGTCAGTCCAAAGGACATTCTCCCAGAAACTTTGGGGCTAGTCAATATGCATTTTGGCTAATTCAATTTCGGCTTTTTTTATGTTTATCTGTCAATATTTGAGTCCTGTAAGGGTAACAAAATTTTGTCCACGTCTGTATATATATATTTACAATCTATTTCCTTCTATAAAATAATGCAAAATAAACAAAATATTTCAACAAGTGACTAATGTAAGCGCAATTCCCGAAAACATGGAAATCCCACGATTTATAAAGGACTCTTAGACGAAAATTTACAAATCCACGTCATGCAGCAGCGTCACCAAATTGTTAATTGGATTAGAGAGTGAACAGCAGGACATCATTTGCTAAATGGGGGACATTCGATCGGAGTAAAAATATCTAAAATATCTGAGATATATATATATATATATATATACACACACTGCTGTCTACTCCGCATGAGAAAGTGTTTCAGGAAGCAGAATCATAAACCACACATAAAGCATGTTACAAATTTTAAATTACTGAGTTAATGCACGCAGAAACACCAAGCGCAGAGATTACGGTATGCTGGTGAGTTTTGTAAGAACAAGCAAGACAAGACCAGTGACAAAAGGGTGTTGAGCTTGTCTACCTTTAGTAGTAATCTGCTGCTTGTCGATCGAGCAGTACGACCGGCCTGTCCAGCGTGCGTCTCTGACTGCGCAGCACTGCGTCCTTAGACGGCAGGTTTTACGTTAGTCATGGGCAACTCCCCTAAGAAACGGATTGACAGGCAGAGGGCTCGGATCCCGCTGCACGGGCTGGAAAAACGCTGGACAGCGACTCCAGCCGCCCTACTTCCGTAACAAACACGGAACTGCACGATCCGTCCCACTGGATATTCGGTGTGTGTTTGAGGAAGATATTTAGCTTCTCTTCTTATTGCATTTCGCTGTCATTGTTTCTCGCCTGTACGTTCATTTATTTTCACGTTTTAAATGAGTATTAAATAAATCCATATATTAAATGAGTTAAAGTATTTAGGATCATTCGAAACATCTGCTCCAGAAAATACAGCTGTTTTTGAAAATAAGCTTATCGGGCATTTGATATTAATCTCATACTTTATATTTTCCGCAAACATCGAAAATGTATATTTAATTTGATTAGGATATTAAAATCTATGACTTACTTAAAAGTCGCGTTTTATATACTTTTTTTTAACCATACAAATTATAACAATGTTTGACCTCAATGATTATCATATAGTGGCTTTCTACACTCATGTACATTATTTATATTAAACTGTCGTTGAGGGAAGACATTTTAAACTTAGCAAGTCTTTAACAACGTATTTCTCAGCAATTTTGCGCAGAGATATTAATCTGCTGATAACATCGTAAATATGCGTTAAATAATAGGTATATCTCACGCACCAAAGTGTTAAATCACTATTTCAATATTAATAACAAAAAATAGTTTTTGTATACGTATTTTCTTAAAGTCTAATCTTAAATTATGACCGACTATATCCTTTTTTATCCTCTTTTATCATTATTCTGTGTTAGTTCTTTTCAGATTAATTTTCCATAAACATTTCTCTTTATTTTCTACTTTACTCTAGAATTTGTTAAACAGTACTTCTTTAACAGGGTTTTAAAGCTGTTAAAAACTTTATGTGTGTTTTGCTAGTTTTCTGTAAGCATAACAAAATATGCCTATTGTCCAGTTAGAAAAAGTTTGACTGTTGTCCAGACAAGGACATGGGTTAGAGCAAGACGTCTAATACTGGACATCAGGTTTTTGTCCTCGCCGTGCAGCGTTAGCTCTGTGTGAGAATGGCTGCGATCCCTTCCTGCACAACAATGTCTGAGTCACAAAGTCACTGAGTACTTATAGGACTTCAAGTGGTAACAAATAAAGTGTTTCTTTTGATGATGGTCATATAGGAGAAAAAATGCTACATATTGCAGAGTAAAACAATCTGAAATGTTAGATTATCAGTTGGGCTTAGTGAAGCATCGTAGAAATTGGTGTATGCCCGTCTCATGCCAGACAATCACACACTTTGTGCAATTTTGTGACACCTATAAACGTAAACGATTTAAACACACATGAACATGCAAACACACATGGGCAGTGGTGGCTTAATGGTTAGGGAAGCACACTTGTAATTGAAAGATTGCAGATTTGGACCAGCAAGGCACCACTGAGGTACCCTGAGCAAGGTACCGCCCCCAAGCACTGCTCCCCGGGCGCTGAATTAGCTGCCCCCTGCTGTGTCACGTCGTCACGTATGGATTAAAGGCAGAGGACACATTTCATTGTGGTGCACTGTGTGTTGTGGTGTCTCACCACTGATCACTAAGTCCTTAAAAAAAACTCAACAAACAGACCGCTATAGCCAGGAATGAAACCCATAAACCAGGAAGTGAGAAGCTGCCTTTCTGTATCCCTCCCATCCATCTCTCCGCTTGTTATTCTAGTCGCAGGGGGCGTGGCCCATTGTAGGCAAGGGAGGACACAAGGCTGGTGTACAGGTAGATGGGAGGCCACTACATCACAGGCCACATATACACACAGTCATACCCTGTGGCCAATTAAGAGAGACCAGTTATATGCATCAAATGCAAGATTATGCTAACAGTTCATCAGATATCGCCTAGTCTTCTCAGCTAGTAATGTTACATTTTATGCAAGCTGCCTCAGCCATCTGCTCTGTTACAGTGTCACCCAGCATTCTGCCTCTGATTCTCATCATAGTTTCATATTCTTCCTTTCCTCAGCCTTTTCTACTTCGATCAATGCCCCTGTGTGGGTGATTAAGGTCACTGTTCCAGTGTCTGACCTCAAAACATGGAAGAAAGAATGCATGACCAGCTGTTCTTTGACTGTAAGGAATTGCAAGTCTAAGATCAATGCCTAGATGTCCAAAGATTTTTTGCTGTGGACCTTTCAACATCTCACTAGACTCTCATTTACTGATGATACATTTACATGACCACGACTACTATCCTCATGTAATTCTTTCATCACCAGGATACAGCACTGAAGGCAGGAAGCTCAGTGACTGTTATTTTTAAAGTTACCCTTACAGAAAGAACAATCTCAGCTCTGTGAAACCCAGTGATTTCTGTTCCAGGGTTCCTGAGAACAACTTTCATTCAAAGAACGTTAGATTGAAACCTTTGATTGCTTCTTAGTTTAACAATGGCTTCCCTCCAGTTCTGATCATCAGTATCATATGAGGTAAATGAAGAAACTTATACATTTCACACAGTCAGTCAGATAAACACACAGACACACAGACACACACAAAATATGGGAGAACACAGGGATATTTTAAAATATAGCTTGTGCATTAATACTGAGATCATCGCTCTTTTCATCCTGATATCTTGTGAGTAATATTAAATTATTTTTCACTGGCTCCAAATGTTTCCATTTAAATACTACTACTACTACAACAACAATAATAATAATTATTATCATTATTATTATTATTATTATTATTATTATTATTATTATAACAACAACATAGATATGTCCTTGTAAACACATGTATTTTCAAAGGCTTATCGTCGTCTATTTATATATCATTTCTATCAGATAAACATGTTTTGAATTGAACAGGCAATAAGTTTTCAGGTGATCTGTGGCTTTTAATGTATTTGCGGCATGTCAGCGTGCGCGTGCCCTTTGTCCCACGCTCCAGACGGCGGAAGACGCGCAGCGAAGGCCGCCATCTTGGATTGGACGCGTACCTCAGCTAGGGATATTCCTTAGATTCGCCTGTAAACCCGGAGGGAAACGTTGCTGGAAAAGCCAAGCCGAGGTGAGTAAACATACGTACGTGCCGTACCTGCTATAGGAGAAGGTTGTTTAATTCATGAATGATATGTAAGTGCAAGCGATCTCAAGCTAGTGAGACAGTTTATCGAGTTTGCTAGTTTTCAGCAGCTGGCCATCTAGCTGCGTCGGGAAGGCAGTAAACCGGTGGCTGGTTAATAACGTGAAAGGTGGAAGTGGCTACACCCGCCTCTTAAACGTGACGACTCGTATATTAATCGTGTATCTCTAGGATATGTAGGGCTTTTGTTTCCTGTGAACGGTGCGTCTGTCGTTCTGTTGTTATCTACTTCAGTGGCAATGGTGCAAATGGTGTTATTCGCAGCTGTGTGATGACAGGAGAGGCAGACAAAGCCGATATCGCCCTGACGTCTCTCGTCTATCGTGTGCTGGGGTAAACGTCTAAGTAACCTTCAGGGTACCGGGAAAGGGGCACCGATTTAAAGACCCCGTTTCGGCCTGCCGGCCATACAACTCCCGTGCATCTTTCGGAAACTGGCCACACTGGTTAATAGCTAACTGGATGTCTGGTCAGTTCACAGCATATTTGTTAAATCCGCCCAGGGTGTAGTGTCCCTGGTCTGCGGTGGCGACGGTGCGCTTGGCTGGGAGTAGCAGTGACATGACACGGTGGCTGGGAGTAGCGGTGACATGACACGGTGGCTGGGAGTAGGCCACTAGCAAAGTGCTTTTGTGACAGGCCGTCACCTGTTTGCTGCTGTAATCACTCAACCAAAATATTCAGCCATTGCCTTGTAAATGCATAGTTTGCCAGCACGGTCCATTTTGCAGCTATGGCGATATGTCGGTAGGTAGCTGTGACCGGCTGCTTCTATGTCAGTGTGGCTGTAGTTACATCAGCAAAGCACTGGGCAGTCATTTCCATCTTATTTACCCGCTACCCATTAAAGCTCATCAGCAACAAGCTAGCTAGTTAGCCGGTTGAAATACCTTAGCTAGCGAGCCATGAACTGTAGTTAGTTGTTTAACTTGTTATTCGAGCCTTTCGTTCACAATACCAAAGTCGGCTTGTTATTTTTTTTTTATTAATAAAATGCCTTTTTTTTGTCGTTATTTTAATATCAAATGGATAGGTTGCTGGTAACTACCCGTCTTCTGTGGGTTATCCAATTAGCTAGCTGACTAGCTGATGTCATGTGACACCTGGGTGGAACTGAGCAGTTAAAAGATTTAGCGACCCGGTCCAACTGAGCAGCTAGTAAAATCAGATAAGAAAAGAAGACACGTTGTCTAAGTAACACGCTTTTGGTCTATAATATGGAACAGGTATGGGGGTAAAGACAACGTGCTGGTTGTGGGGTAACTGGATGACACAGCATCTGTACAGGCCTGTCTCAGCAAGGTACCATCTCCTTAGGATAGACCAGTGCTACAACTTTCTAATCATGTAACTTATGTCTAAATATTTAAGAGATTTTACTGCTGATTATAAGATTAAATACACAAAGAAATCATCTGGCCATTGGGCATATGTAGGCAGTTCCAGTGCAGTGTAATTATTTTCACGTGGCCTGTCTTTAACAGCACTGTCAAATATAATGTTTTTGCTTGAAAATATGTCTGCCAGTGTAATGAAGGCAAAGTACATTTGAATGAAACTGTATTTTGCCATTTATATATCTTTAATTTTCACGTATCCTATCTTACTTTCCTGTGTGACATGCTTGTGAGTGCAGGGTTGTTTATGTGTCACTCCTGGAGCTTTTGTGTTAAGTGCACAACAATGACGTGACTGTTATTCAAGGGTCCCACAGTGATGTGACCACTCTGCTGGCCATGGGATGTGAACCAGCACCGTTCTAACACGCAGAGCCAGATGCCGCTCCGTTGTTGGATAAATTCACAATTTCATATGTAAATTATTGTAATTTATTTCCATCAAGCATTATAAAAATATATAATTTACCACAGCATATACATGTACCGACTGTTTACACATATTGAGGGAATGTGTGCTCCGTTCACAGTTTAAGTGTTTTGACCTCAACATTGTCTCCATCACCTGCATACAGTATATTTTCATCTTTGGCAAACAAAGGAAAATAAACTTGATATATTTATATTTTCCCCTTTAAATGAGTGAGTGTATTACAGGTTTTTATCCTCCATGCTCATCTGTACAGGGCTAAATGGGAAGCTATGGCACCATGTCTGCATGAGATCTGGAAGAATTTTTTTGAATGAATTACTAGTTAATGCCAAACTGCAGGCAGGTGTAGCCTTGCACTCTTGTGTCTCCCCAGTGTGTTTGGTGTTCAGCAGTGGAAGGGCCAGTACTTAATATATAATAATGTTATTAAAACTGAAACTCATAGAAAGGTCTAATGTTAAAATGATTTTAGTACTGCAGAATTTTGAAGAGAATTACACAAAGAATAAATATACTGAAATGATGAGTCTGTGCAAGTCACGCATCACAAACCTTATCTGCTTGTTGCAGTTTTTATCTGTTTTATCTCCATCTGTTGACAATGGGATGAGTTGAGGAGTGGCATCTCCCTGGTGCTGTGGCTGTCATGCATTCATTGGTTATGCAGCTGTTCAGGAGAACCAGCTTCATAAATAGTAGCACTTAGACAATGAAATGCTGGAGAAAGTAGAAAGTTGGGGCAGTGTGAAAACGTCATCTAAGATGCGCTGTAATATGAATTAAATGTTTATATGGTTACACATATTCAGTATGAGATGTAATAATGAGAAAATTGTTTTTATTTTGAGTTTTTGTTTTAAGCATGCTTTTTAAGGAGATTCCCTTAGATCCTGGGTAAATCTCAATACCAAGAACGCAAAGACCATACTTGCAGTCTTGGCAAGACCCGTCTTGCCAACTTGCCTTTCAAGAACGATCTCACAAGATCATGAGGACAAAGAATGCACCAATAGAGGGTCGAGACAGACTATACTCTGCCCAGCAGATTATCCCAGCCATAATATTATTGTAGTATTAAATAAATGACATGAAATCTAAACGTTCAGTCTAAATGACTGGTCTGGTTACTTGTGTTTTTTTTCCACAAATAAAGTTTACATTTAAAATATACGCAGGTGTTAACCATTCCAGTTCAGCAGTCTCACAAGCCAATTGAAGTGAAAAGCAGCAGGAAAATACTATCTGACAGAAATGTTACTCCAATTAAGGGAACTCCGGTTAAAGTAGTACAGTTATGGTTCGTGCTTTCTTCCTCCGCCTTCGTAACAGCACGCAAATAATCATGGGATTATTCTCGTTTGGCAGGGATGCACCCGATGCATCCTTGATATTTGGGGTGGAGCAAGACCAACATCCGGGGGTTTTTACCATCCTCTGATCTTGTGGTCTTAGTATTGGAACTGGTTTTCGGCAATGACAGATGATGTAAAATGAGTATACGAGAACACAAGTATGGTTAAGTACGCATATTGATTCAGCCATTGCTAGTCAAAGTGTTTTGTTTGTCATATACACAGTATGGCAGAGGCATCTGTACAATCTGGCGTTTGTTAACTGGGGAGTGGCTACAAGGTTCATAATCTGCAAAAAAAAAAACCCAACAAAGTATGAGTATTTGATCCTCTCACTGTGGTATTGATAAGTCATCAGTTTGGTGTCTGTCTTTGTCGATTTCAGAGATATTTGTAATTCCTTTGCTTTGAAGTGCTCACTGTTTCCTAGCATCTTCTAATACAAATTTCATATCCGCTCTTTCATGTGGTGACACTACTGAGTTAACCAACATTTTGGCGGCTGTTATGTGACCCAGTGCTTTGACAATTATGAGAAGACCTATGGTGGAACACTTTCACATCAGCTTTCTAAGATAACAAAGACTTCTCAGAGGGCTGCTGTTGCAGTACATACTAAACAAAATGCACCACCTGACATTATGTTATGGCCATTTAAACTTGTTAATGCAGTTAAAGAATGAAAAACACTTTCATTGCATTCCAGCAGAATTCTCATTGTGAGCAGAAGGTTCATTTTTAATCATGTATTACAAATATACATATTGTTCTTTAGGGTAGAGTGAGATTTGTCTTTTTTGGTTTTATTTACAATTTTTTAAATACGGTGAGTTTTTGGTTGCTTTTCAGTTGTATTTAAAGTTCTTAGTTCTTTTGTAACATATGCCAATATCTAGTCTGGCCTCATGCAATGCAAAATGAGTGCAAAATGGATGGAGTTTATCAATTTACATTAGGCACAGAGCCAACTCCTCACCAGCTGTGGATTTTGGCATTGCACTGTCACAAGTCATGGCTCCTGTTTCTTGTCTGGGTATCATTTAACAGGCTAATGAGGACTTCACGATGAAACCCTAGTGTAAACACCATCCAGATGAGTTGAATAGCTGGTGTGAGCTAACATGTAGTTGATTGAAATATACAGTACTTAAGATGATTTTAAACTAGTTTTGTCTGTGTGATTATGTTGCCAGTACATGGTGATTTATTTAATTATGTACTTGTTTGTGAAATGTGTAATCCATAGGCAGTTATAAAATCAATTTGCATTAAATGTTGGTAGCTTTAATCATAATATCGTTTATTTTACAACTTGGTTGTTAATGCCCACTCATGCGTATTGTCATCCAGCTTGGTCAGTCTTCTTTCTTGGTTTCCCTTTAACTTTCTCTCTCATTTTACACATCGCATCTCCTGATCTTCCCCACCTTCCTTTTCTTGAGTTTTAGTTTCTTTGCTGCTTACCCCCCCCCCCCCCATGGTACCACTCAGCCTTTTTCTGACACAGTAACTGATTTAAAAATGTCAGTTTATTGCTTCGTTAGCTCTTCTTTTGATACAGGTACAGCAGCTGTGAATGGCATCTTTAAATGACATGTATTTGAATTCCGGTCATTAGATCATTTGTAGGTAATTTGTACTTTGAGATTTTTTCTTATTGGTGTCCTATATAAACCGATAACTGTGCCTGTTAAAACACCAAATAATTTCTTTGGGGGGAGAGAGAAAATATTGCATGACCAGCCCATGATTTTGCGTCTGAAAAAGCAGTAAATATGAAGCAAATTTTTTAATGATTTTTAGTTAAGTGCCAGGAACAGGCTGTGAATTAGCTAATATTTTTAACTCAGGCAGGTGATTAAAGATGGTGTATTGCTCTTTTATTCTGATGGTCTACAATGAGATGAAATGGTGCTTCAGCAGTTAATCATTTGAACTAATTTAGCCCTCTGACATAATTTTTCCCCTCCCTATAGCATTGCATCACCATCCCAGCCCAGTTTCTGATTGCAGTAGTAGGAAAACACAAGTCCAGTGTAGTTCATCCTTGTTTGGCCTAGTTCTTGTCTGGCTTGAGGCCAAGGACAAAAAGCAAATACTTCCTGGGTTTAATGCTGACTCTGTATGTATATTAGGTCTGCACAATGTGCGATGTGTAAAATTAATCAAGCCTCCTTTTGCATGAGATCTGTCTACACTCTCCAAGCCAATCATAATCATCTTCATCCTTGCGGTCGGACTCGATCATAGACAGCGTGGCATGTTCATGAGAAATGTAACAAAAATGATTGAGGAGGAGAAACAAGAACTGGTCAAATACTCGTACGGAAATGTTCTGGATTCTACAGTGATCATATTGAGCAAAAGCAGGTGATTTACAACGTCACCAACTTATTTTACAGACTCTCTTGGTAGATAATACGTAGTTCTGTTTTACTATAGTTGATATTGATTTGGAGCCATATTGTTTGCATACTGTTGTATAAATGTACAGTCTGGTTAAGAAACCTTTTATGTTGGGGTTTCAATAGTCACTTCAGTTTCTTGTTTGGTCAAACAGTGTAATGTGTGGGAGTTCTTCTTTTACTTCCTCTAGTGAAGTTACACATTGATTTCTGGATATTGTTCATTTTGTGATACTATCAATACCTTCTGTTGCTAGCAGAAAAAGCAATATAGTGCAATTTCATAAGCATAGCACCAGAAGAACTTTTTTTATTGTGTGTCTACTTTGTTCTATAAGAGCTATATTTAGTGTTTGGAAGTGGTCACTTTTAACTGAGAATGTTTTTAATATAACTGTAATAAGTGTGTATACAATAACATTGCTTGTAAAGTTCTTCAGGTGACCCTCTTTAAATCCCTGACTGAAAGCAGAAAGTCATTTTTAAAAAGCTGAAGGTGCACACGCTGTAGCAATTTGCACTTTTTGGTGTGAGCTGTGGTATTCATTTTGTATTTTCTCACAAGCTAACCACACCTTGTAGATTTCTGTCAGTAACACAGCAGTGTTGCATCTAAAGCAGATTAGGTGTGATTTAAGTTTAGCATAATCCCATTAAGATATTTGTAGCAATTTCTCCAATTTAGTATATCAAAGATATTTCCCTTGATGCTATAACATAATTTTTTCATATTCCCACAGAGCCACAATGGCCACAGCTCCCTACAACTATTCCTACATTTTCAAGTATATCATAATCGGTAAGTGCGGATGTCTGACGTGTCTGTGGATCACCAGTTCTGCTCATCAGGCACTGAGGCCTGGAGTTTGTGGTCTATTAAAATACGGCATTAATCATGACAAAAGTTGATCTGGTATTCATTCTCTCCACAGGTGATATGGGTGTAGGAAAGTCGTGTTTGCTTCATCAGTTTACAGAAAAGAAATGTAAGTGAATTAGCTTTAAATACTCTAATCCTGCAGGACTACCATCCGTCATAAGTGAATCTGTATTTGTGTTAATTTGACTCTTTGTGTAATGTTTTGGGGTAGACTGGGATATACTTAACTACATTCGGTACACACAGAGTAATTTAGAAGTTTTATATTTATAGCAAACATCAGCTTGCAAGATAAGCCATTTGTTGGGTCCAAATTGGTTACCTCCTTTCTGGAAATTGTCCAGTTCCCTTAAATCATTACTGTAAACGTGGGAGGTTCCTGCATAGGGCCCATCTGTTATTACTTCATTTGTCCTGTAGGTGTGTGGTACAAACGGAGTGATACGTGATCAGTCTTATCACCATTCTTTTTTGTGAACTGTCTATATCAGGGGTCTCCAACTCCGGTCCTGGAGAGCTACTATCCAGTCGGTTTTCAATCCTACCTGGCTTCTGATGAGCCACACATGTTCTCAGATAAATAACAGGAACAGCTGTGGCTCATCAGAAGCCAGGTAGGATAGAAAACTTCTGGATGGTAGCTCTCCAGGACCGGAGTTGGAGACCCCTGGTCTATATGTATAATAATCCAAAGGGATTATAAAGTGTTTTTGAGTTCACATCAGCAAGTCGGTTATCTGTGAAGCAAACTCCATTTAATGCAGGGGTGCCCAATCTTATCCGCAAAGGGCCGGTGTGTATGCAGGTTTTTGGGATAACCTGTAGGTCAGCTGTTCAAACCCAGGTGTGAGGACTCTTCAGCCAATTAATCCTCTAATTAGTAATCTAATTAGGGAGTTGGAGCGAAAACCCGCATACACACCGGCCCTTTGCGGAAAAGATTGGGCACCCCTGATTTAATGCTTCCACTGGTATGTTATGAGGATGTTGGTTTATCAGATGTTCCTTTTAAATTATTATTTAAATTATCCTAAGCAGCTCTCATTGGTATCCCAGCTTACGTTAAGATTGCTGTTATTTTAAGCGGACTGTCTGAATTTCTGCCTGTGAAAACATCTGTTTCAAGTTCGTTTAAAATAGATTTGTTCACTTCCCTTGTCAGTTATGGCCGACTGTCCCCACACTATTGGTGTAGAGTTTGGTACGAGAATAATTGAGGTGAGCGGTCAAAAGATCAAGTTACAGATTTGGGACACGGCGGGACAGGAGCGCTTCCGGGCTGTCACACGCAGCTACTACAGAGGGGCGGCTGGAGCCCTCATGGTCTATGACATCACCCGGTAAGCCAAGGACCCCTCCCCTCGCCTTTCGTCATTGTGCACACGCTGATGGACTCGTTCTTTAATTGTGCGGTGTAGTAAATGTTTATGTTGACATGCCAGTTTAAGAGATCGTGGTCTCAACTTCAAAAGTACAATTATCAACACTAGAAAGCCCTGAAATATGAGGGTCCTGTTATCTGAGCAGTTGAGATGAGGTAATTTGTTTTTTCCCCCACAGCTCTCTCTCTCTCTCTCTCTCTCTCTCTCTCTCATCCAAGCTCTTTTAGATGTAAAAGATAAAAGTTGAGCTCTGACTGATCTGACGATTATCCGTACGTTTCATTTTGTGCTTCTGTAGGAGAAGCACGTACAACCACCTCAGCAGCTGGCTGACAGATGCCAGGAACCTCACTAATCCCAACACTGTAAGTGACCCTCTGCTCTCTGATTCTCCCAGGCAGATGATGGATAGCTGTGACTAATGACTGTTTAAGGGCTGCATTCATTATCACATTATGAGTCACTGTAAGTCAGTCTACTGAGAGGCTGTTGCTCTGCACACCGGTGGGTGTGGGTGGGCGTGTGTGTGTGGGGGTCTCTGCTTGTATTTTTTGGCTGTTAATTAGTGCTGTGCTTTTAAGAAGCAACTTGCTGCCCACCTTCAATGCTATGGTAACAGTTGTATTTCTTTTTAGAATCGTCACAGAAAATTCAGTTTACTAAATAGTATTTTTTTTTCCATGGTGTATTGGCTTCATAGGTTGTTTTGTGAAGCATATAGATGAAAATAACTGGCATATATAAGGAGAGCTACATACTTTGTGGTCTTTTTAATGGAATGCTGTGATGTGTGTAGTGTGTGTACAAGTGAGACCTTTGAAAGCAGTTTCTTCTGTCTCGTTCCCTCAGGTGATCATTCTCATAGGTAACAAGGCCGATCTGGAGGCCCAGCGGGATGTGACATATGAAGAGGCCAAGCAGTTTGCAGAAGAAAACGGTGAGACATTACTGAGGTTAAAAATGAGTCGTCGTCCAGACCTTCCTCCCTGCTGTCATCATATGCAGTAAGGGAGCTTTTTGTCCACCTTGACGGCAAGAAGCTGCTACTGTAGCTGTATGAGTAAGGCAGAGCAAATTGTTTGTACGGACATATCTCTCCAGATATGTGTATTGTACTGAGAGCAAATAGAGCTTTTATACTTTTGTAGAAAATGTTTGTGAGCTATATTATCTGTATTTCTGGATGAATGGCTGTAATCTGATAGTGGCTGGTAGGATCTGCTCATTGGGTGCAAGCTGAAGGTATTGGGTATTGTTGGTTTTGAGTATTATCAATACAATTGAATGCAATGTAAGTGTAGCGCAATAGGAATTTATAATGTGTATGTATATATATAGATATAAAAAATGTGCTGCTTTTGTTGCTTTTTCCCATAAGAATGGCTATAATGCTGACTGTATATATTAGGCCTGCACTCATCTTTCAGTCCATATATATTTTCAGGATGTCTTGTTTGAACACCTTCCTCCAAATTATATTTGATCACTTCAGTGGGATTGAGGTCAGGATCCTGACTTGGCCATTCTAGAATACAGGATTCCTTCTGTTTGAGCCACTGCCTTGTTGATTTACTCCAGATCACAAACAATCTGCCGTTCTGTTGTAGAATTCCCTGGTACAGCTTGGAATTCTCTGCCATCAATAATTGTAAGCCATCCAGGCCCTAAGTTTGCAAAGCAGCCACATACCATTATACTCCCTTCACTGTGTCTCACAGTTGGGATGAGGTTTTGGTGTTGATGTGAACTATTTTTTAACTTTAAAGATAATGCTGTGTGCCTTTCTGAAGAAGCTCAATTTTGTGTCACCTATCTACTGGGCCTGCATTATTCCTGCAACTTTGGTACTGGAATTTTTGGTACTAGTACTCGACCGGAAGTCAATGGAAAAGCGAAAGTACCAAAAGGATGGTACTTAGTGTGGTGGAAAAGCGCCTCAAGAGATGCCTGCAGATCCTTCACTGTCACACTAGGCTTTCTTGTCACTCATTTGAAGCATTACAGTGTATCCTTGAACTGATCTTTGTAGGCCACCCACTCCGTGGGATAAAAGTATTGGTGCTGAATTTCCTCCATTTGTAAACTGTCTGCCTGATTTTGAAAATCATTTAATATTTTATGAGCTTCAATAAGTCTTCGTCCCTGTTGGTTCCCTTAGTGTCGTCATCTAGTGTCCTTTTAAAGGGTGGGGTCCTGCAGGGGTCTATTCTTGGCCCAGTTTTATTTTCAATATACATGGTTCCTGTAGGTTCTATTTTCAGAAGGCATAACATTTCATTTGTTATGCAGACAATACGCAGATTTATCTACTGGCAAGTAAGAACTCTATGAACCTTTTAATTTGTGTTGTCTCAAGGACTTAAAGAATTGGATGCCACAAAATTTTCTTGCCTTAAATATGAGTAAAACTGAAATTCTTTTATTTTGATCAGCAGACACAAATGATTTGCTCGTTAGTAGTCTTGGCTCATTCGTTGCTCACTGTAAATTTCATGCCAAAAGCCTTAGTGTTATTTTTGATAGCAGTCTTAAGCTTGACTGTTTCTTTATATATGTAATTGCATAGGTCTGCTGTTTCCTTTCTTGCTATTATTATTATTATTATTATTTTTTTTTTACTCCAGCTTGTTTTTATGTTTGGTACTTTGGTGTACACTCAGGTATTGTTTAAAAGTGATTTGTAAATAAAATTGATTGAACATATATATATATATACGCTGACGCTGTTGCCAGTGAGAGAAAATTTTTGGGGCATTAGCATTCGCCACTTGCGTATGATGACTTAGAAGATATTACTATTGAACTGCAAATCCTCAAGAATTCTTAAAACGAGACGTAAAAAAAACCCCGGCAAATTCAGATTGATTGCAACACTTGGCATCAGCTTCCCTCTTTCCCAGAGGTCATTATTCTAGAGGTTTACATACTTTCTTCACCTTTATTATGAAATTGATCAGATAATGTATTAAGAGCCATTTATGCAGAAATCCAGATACAGTTGTACCTCAGAACTCGAACTTAATCCGTTCAGAACTCAGGTTCGAATCCTAAAAAGTTTGAGTTGTGATTTTCCACATAAGAAATAATGGAAAACCAATTAATTGATTCCCGGCCCCAAAAAAATCGTGGAATCCCTGTGTGATCAGCTGTTTCTGGTCATTGTCATTAGTCCTGTGTATTTAGTTCGCGTTTCAGTTTGTTTCCCCAGTCCGGTCATTGTATTGTCCGTCTTCGTTTTGCCTGCCTTACCTGTAATCAAACCCCGTATTCCCCGATACCCTGACATCTGCGCCTTTGTCTCCGTTCCTTCCCCGCTCGGCATGACAATATTATTAGTATAAGTAAATGTATTAATGGTTTATAATTAATGATATTAAAATAATAAGAAATCTTTTTTTAAATGTATTATATAATAGTTACTGTTACATGCACGATGCTATCACAGCGAATGCGAGGCTGAGACTGAAGCTTTACCCTTTGTTTCCGCTGAGAGATGTGCCGCGTGACTCATTTCCCCACGCGTACAAGTTCTTAGGTCAGCGTTCATGGTTTGACTTCTGAGATTCAGATCGAGTTCTAGGTAATTTTTTTTCGAACTGGTTGGTTCGACTTTTAAGAAATTCGAGTTCTAATGAGTTTGAAAACTGAGGTACCACTGTATTTCAAAGGGGTTTGCGTGTACTATTCATTATTTGTTTATTGTTTAGTACTAACTGGTGTTAATTTCATTTGCAGGCCTGTTATTTCTTGAAGCCAGCGCAAAAACGTAAGTTTTATAAATTACACTTTCAGCAGTAATCTGTTTGTGGATGACTGCCATTTACAGTCTAACATCGCTACCCACCTGACTAATTTGGCAGAGGTGAGAACGTGGAGGACGCATTTCTGGAAGCAGCAAAGAAGATTTACCAAAACATTCAGGATGGCAGCCTTGACCTCAACGCAGCTGAGTCAGGAGTGCAGCATAAGCCTTCGGCCCCCCAGGGAGGCCGGCTAACCAGCGAACCACAACCCCAGAGGGAAGGATGCAGCTGCTAATGATCGCCATTACCTCCCTGCACTCGCTTGACCTCCCCCCCCCCCCCCCAACTGCCCCCCATCTCCCTCTGCCCAGGAGCCCTGCCTCACCTCATCCGTGCAAGCGTGGGGGCCTGGAGCGCCAAATGAGGCTTGGGCAGTGGCTGTCAGCTCCCCCCGTTTCCAATTCTCCCCCCCCCCTCCTTCCAGTAAGCTCCTTAACCCCCAGTCACTGATTCTGATTCCCCATTTGTCTGTCCTCTCCATCCTGCACAAAGGTCACTGCCCTTGCAACATGTGACACAGGTGCTTTCCACAGGGTACAGATAAGTCAACATAAGAAAAAAGCAGACATGGACAAAAGTAGAGCCTTTTAAAAATGTCTAAATATAAATAGTAACGCCACAAGGATGCAAAAATGGCTCTTTGTACGAATTCCTGTGCAGGTTAACTGTTTCATCATTCCCAATTAAATTAAGTAAGATTCCATCTGGCCTATTTTTTTTAAAGTTTTTTTTGCCTGTTTGCTAAAGGGTAAGGAAGAAGGTTATGTTTGATGACTAGGTACAGCTTGGTTCCTCATTCAGTATGAAGAATGATTCATCTTTAATGTTGAATGATGTGTGCATGATTTCATGAAACTTGAGACTCATGGGTCCATTCCAGACATTCAGTGAGGAAGTTGCTGAATTTGTACTTTACATTCCAGAAAAGATTAAAAATATTACTGTTTTTCAACAAAATTAACCAGGGACTGTTAAATGTGTATAAATTGTGTTGTTTTTCTTGAATGCCAGATAAATATCATTTTAAGATGAAAAGTGAAAGTGAGTTGAAAGCAGCTTTATCAGCCTTTAGTTGTACTGATCTCCTCTATAGCCCACTGTACTCTGACCATCTGTATAGTGAAAATGTGAGTATCCTCTTCATGCAGTACTTCATATCAATTTGTTTTTATCTGAGATGTGTTTTGTTTGCTTTTTTTATTATTTTTGCTGTTCTACGCAAGGATATTGAACACATTTCTTTGAACTAAATTACTTTTACATTAATATTTATTGATACCCTGATTTTTTTTGAAAATGTAAGAGATCCTAGCATAAGTCCTAAGCAGCCAGCCTGAAAAGGAACATTTTTGGAGATGTTTGCAGTTCATTCACAGGAAGTATAACTGGAGGCTTTTATGTTTGATCTGTCCGTAATTTAGAGAAGGGGGGGGGGGGTATTTTCATAAATCACTGATTAAAATAACTGTTAGGATCATCTCTTTCCTGTATGTTGATGTTGACTCCATGGCAACACATATTGGCTAGATTTGTACTGGGTGCTTTGTGCTGGGGGGGGGGGGGGTTTAAGTGAAAAGGGGTCTGAATAGACTTGTTAAAGACCATTGCTATTAGTTTTAATTATGATCTGCTGTAATTCTGCCTGTACAGTAACAGGTGAATGGAAAGCCCTTTGTGTTACACATCAGGCGATGTTCCTGGCCACTTCAGTTGCTTGCTGTTCCATCATCATTTTGAGGGGTAATAGTGTAGAGGAGGACAGAGAAGCAGTGGAGCTTCAGGTCGTCCGTTTTTCATATCCATTATCAATGTCATGGGTTACAACTTGACCATTTATGTTCGTAATTAAAAGCAAAAGGTAAATAAATATAAAATAATAGAACCTGGCTAATCAGTTTAAGTTGGAAATGGTTTTAATGATTGCTCTTGATTTTAAATCGTAATAAAAAGATTTAGATTATGAAATCAGTAATATCACATTCTCATTGTGGCTTCCTTTCAATGTCATGTTGCCTTCTTGAATTTAAGTGAAATTTGCTGCATTTAAGAATGGAAAGAAATGTGAAACAGTTTTACGGGTGTTCCAAGAATGAAAACGTTTTCATTAGTGTTACTTCTGCTTCCCACAGTTATGTAAATTAACACTTTATCACTTTCCTGTAAGAATAAGCCAACTACGTCCATCTGTAAGTGCATTAGAAAAGCAAAGTCGTAAAGCAGGCAGTGTTTCCACTCTAAGCATAGCAGCCTTCTGACATTAATTCTTCATTGGTTACAGCATTTGTTATGAAACCAGTAAATCATTCAGTTATGCATCCGAGTATAATTGCAGGGGCATTTCAGGGCTACAGTTAGGCTAATGGTAATTTTATCAATAAACATAATATGCAGCTGTAGCACTGGAGTCGATACATGTGATGTAATCAGTGGCCTGGAGTGTGTGTTGCCATTTGTTCACTTGTTTTACTTGTTTGATTAGCTGTTGCCAGAATGAAAATGCACAATTTAACCAAATATATTAGACAAAGTCCTGTTCCTCAGTTTTGTTAAACTAAAATGCTGTTAGACAAATACATTCAAGTGTGTGTGTGTGGGGGGGGGGGGGTGGATGAGAATGCCAGTTGCATTTGTGCTAGTAAAATATTTTTATTGAAATTTACAAAACCAAAAGTATTTGCATTGAATGTAACATACATTGAAAATGTTTAAAATCATTCAAAGGTTAAACAAACAATTAACTATTGCATTGCCACCTCTACTCACCTTTTCAATATGATTTGAGCAGTAAAGCAAAATCCTCCAAGAAGCTGAATTAAAAGTTCAGTTAAACTCCACATATGCTCCATCCTGCAAGGCACTTAGTGAGAGACTGCAGTGAGAGAATAATTACGCCCCCAGGGCATGCTGAGTGCACGCGTTCCTCTGATAAGCCCTGTGCATGTCGCCTATGCTTTAGATTATATCTCCGGCTTCTGTAACAGGGAGGAACCTTGACACAACTAAGGGTATAACTGGAATCAATGAGTTTGCTGTGATCCTGTATCCCATCTTCTCTATAAGTCTAGAGAATTGTGCTTTTCAAGTAGATTTTGTGTACTCTCAGTATCATGTAAAATCATTGCTCTTGTTTCAGGAGATCATTAAATCTCATGTCATTCCATACATGAATGACAAGCTTGCATCCTGGAACCACCTTCTGCTAATACATGTATAAGCTCTGGCCAAACCAAACAGTTAAAACTTTTGCTTGGTTGATCTTTCTTCTGCCTTTTTAGTCTTCATATTGTTCTTTTCGTGTATAACCACCTAACTACATGCACATGGGTCTTATTATTTATATATGTGAATATTTTTCTGTACTTTTCGGTTTATGGGCCACAATGCTATTGATCTAAATATTTGTAAATAAAGTACATATCTAGAGAATTGTCTGGTTTGAGTTACAGTAATGTTGTTCTGAGTAAAATTATAGAAAAATGTGTAGAAACAATATATTTTACATTTTATGCATATGCTATAGGTAGCTGTAAACATAACTCAGTATGTTTGATTTTTCGTCTCACAGACTCATGTTTTGCTTGACTTGAATTCCTTAATGTACAGATCATGTGAAACTCATACTTTTAGTGAAACTGCGTTGACAAATTGTAAAAATAAAATAGGAGCACAGGACCCAGAATTAAACATCGTTGGTTTTGCATTGGCCACTGCTGGGTTCATCACATTTGAAAGCGTAAAGGGTACATCCGAAATCACGAACATACACAGTACATACTGGATTTCATTAGAATCTACTACTCAGCTGTTAATGTGCGTGTTGTACTGTATGTATGCATGAGAACAGTATGTCTCATATCACCTAACCTGGATGTTTGGCTTGGTCAACAAAAAAAAAAGTTTAAAACTGTTAAAAAGAATATCAATGGGGGGGAAAACCAAAACACATGTGAGTCAACTTATGTAACTGGCTATTGTCTTTCACAAATTTGTTCAGAGATTGCACTTCCTCCACCTTGACAAAAATATCCGAGCAAATGATATTGGTTGTAGCTCCACAAATGGCCTTGTGCAACCAATGGATGCTACTCTATCCCACGTTTCAGTATTTTGCAGAATTAGGCATGTCATCCAGGTACCGTTAGCCTACTGTCTTATTCATACTGAGGATTCAGACATGGCTCAAGTCACATGCTATATTTTCCTATTACATAGCAAATGAGTATGTGATAGTGGACATCCCATAATACTGTCAAACACCTTATGCATTATTTTGAAAAAAAACCTGTTGTACAAACATGGGTTTCTTTTTTCCCCCCCAAAACTCCTACCCACCAAACAGCCCCAAGGTGATTGTGAGCTTAGAATTAATTGCCTCAGGAAAATAAATACATAGTTCTTGAGTTATTACATTGCCACTTCAATCAAACAGACATAAAGTAGATTGGTTTGTTAAATAAAACCATATGGGGAATCCTAAAGCCCATCTCAGGTAGTACTGGGCATTCTGGGATGCCAGGCATCCTGAAATCCTGGGCAGATCCTGCCAAAGGCAAGATTTAAACATTTTCTTTGGCTGCCAAAGACTTTTGCGAAGTACTGTATATATGCATGTACACACACACACACACACACACACAGTACTGTGCAAAAGTCTTGGGCAGCCAAAGAAAATGTTTAAATTAACTTTATATTGGTGTAAGACTATGCTATTATGCTTGTCAAAGTGTGTGTTAAAGACCATGTTTAAATGATCTTCATGTTGGCGTCTGTCTGTCATAGTGTGTTAGCATTTCAAAACCCCTAAAGTTACCCCAGCATTTGCAACAACTGTCCAATACACCCATGGATTTTTGGATTAAACCACAACCCCACCTCGTATGGCTAATCAAACCTCACTGACTTTTTAAATTAACTACGTGAACTCCATTCTGAAATGTTAGGAGAACATGGAATGGCTAAGGTGCCCCTGATGAGAGGTTTGGGAACTGTACCCATGATCTTCTAGTCATCCAACAAGATATTAATAACTTTTTGGAGAATTTTTTTGTTAGTTTTTATTGTGTTACTCTTGAAGGTGCCATATAATGAAAATCTGACTTTACTTCGGCATAGTCCAAAAAGGAGAATCTGAAACACCGGTGAGCTCCCTTTCAAATATAACTCCTGAAAATGTCGAAGGAGGGAGTGAAACGGGCCATTTCGTAACAGTCTGAATTACACCCCCAAACGTAACACATGCCAGCCAACTTTCAATTTGTGTACTCAGACTTCAGCATTTCTGCGGGTATTTTGAAGAATGAAGCAGAAGACAACAGCTAAAAGGTTGCGACGTGGATGTCGGCATTTTTCCATACCCGTCCCAAGGAACCAAACTGTCCACAGGCATAAGCTGATGTCCATCTTTAACAGGTATGTTGGGGGTACATTTCCCAAAAGCATCCGTTAGCAACTTACATAGCTGGAACTGTACAGTTGCATAGTTCTAATTATACAAGTCGCTAATGTTGCTAGCTACTATGCAAAGTGTGTAATACTGAGATTTGCTTCTGTACTTCCCATATCCTACTTTTGGTTAACCAAACAAGTATCTATTCGATACTGCAGTAAACAGGAAAAAAAGACAGAACTCCAAATTCACTTACAAGCTGCTCAGCTTGCTGTTTGGGGTTCTTGATAAAACTTGCATGACTTAAGCTAGCATCGTAAAATCATTTGTTGCATGAGATGAAAAATAATTTCAAGTGTTTTTGTTACAATCCTAAAAGCAAAGCTATGATTATGTTAACATTGTGCCCTGGCTGAAGTGGGACTAATACAGTTACATGCGGAAAATAGTTCCAGGAAACATTAAATGACAAAACTTACCCCTCAGAAGTGTTCGTTTACAATCTTCAAGCAACTGGCTGTTCTTCAACATCCAATTTCTCCTAGGATACAGGCTCATATATACTTGGATGCCTAAGCACTCCCATGTTTCACCTCAAATGTAGTGTTTATTGGTTCTGGGTGAGCCATTGAAATGCCTCACTGTAAACCACCCAATCAAAGCACAGCTCATGAACATATTAATGAGCCCATCCATTTTCTGCAACTGGTTATCCTATTCAGGGTCACAGAGGGTCCAGAGCCTATCCCGGAGGCTACAGGCACAAGGCAGGGACCAACCCAGGATGGGGCGCCAACCCATCACAGGGCACAAGACAGGGAACAACCCAGGATGGGGCACCAACCCAGGATGGGGCGCCAACCCATCACAGGGCACACTCACACACCATTCACTCAAACATGAACATCTATGACCAATTTGGTAACTCCAATCATCCTCAGCATGTTTTTGGACTGCGGGGGTAAACTGGAGTATCCGGAGGAAACCCCAGGACAACACAGCAATAACTTCACACACTGATGACTTTCTATACACTTTCTGCCTCAGCACTCACCAACACCTGTTACTTTCCATGGTCTGACACTTCGTGGCGGAGTTTCTCTTGATCCTAAACGCTTCCACTTTGCAGTAATACCACTTACAGTTGACTGGGGAATATCAGACAGGAAAGAAATTTCATGAACTGACTTTTGCGAAGGTGGCATCCTATGACAGCACCACGCTTGAATTCACTGAGTGTTCAGAATGACTCATTCTTTCACAACTGTTTGTAAACCTGACTGCCTGGGTAGGTGCTTGCATTTATAAACCTGTGGCAATGGGTCTGAATGAAACACCAGAACTCAATGATTAAGAGGCGTGTCCCAATACTTTTGTCCATATATTGTATAACATACAAAATACAGTGTGTCTATATTATACAAATAAGTGTAAAATGTGAAAATATTGATTGTCTCAGGAACACATTAAATTTCATATGTAAATTACCACTTGAATCATGGGACCGCTTTCTGCTAAAATGTGATTATTTATAAATATTCTGGCCAAACTAATTAAAACAGGCTTTACCTATTTCTCCATCAATCTCTCCCCTGCTCCTCAATCTTCATTACTGTTCATTACCTAACTGCACACACATTTAGGTCCTCTTACTTGCATATGTGAATATTTTTCTGTACTTCATGGGCCACATTCCTATTAATTTAACAGGTCAGCACACATCTGCTGCAGACACAGATATGGTCCAAATGGAGGAAGAGGCTGCATATATAGAAAAATATAATTTATTTCATTTTTAAATATGAAACAAACAGTATAGGTAGCTGTAAACAGCAGAATAATACATTTCAGCTATTTGGCATGAAAGTCCATACATATTTAATGTATAGTAAAATATGTGAGTAGATCAACACAGTAAGTCAGTTTTATAAAGTAAAAAGAACTGTCAGTGACACAAATGATTCCTGATTCTGAAAGACAATGTAAGAAAAAGCATAAAAACCATCACTGAAAACCAATATTCCTAATGTATACAGAACAACACAGGACAAGGTTTCTCACTGACCTATGTGCCTTACAGACTGCCTTACAGGGATTCTCACATGTGAAACACCAATACCTTCAAAACGACCTCAAAAACTTGTGGCCACCTTGCTCTTATAGACCACCCTGCTAAAAGAGGTTTCTTTACCAAACCTGCTACCAGCCAAAAGAATCAAGGTGTTTTGGGGTTGGGAATCCATTGGCTCCAAAAAGAAAAGTTCTGCAGTCACCAACTTTTATCTGCATGACAAAATAGCATTAAACTCAATGGGTTGGTCAGAGACAAAACAATACACATCACAGATGGCTACATATCAATGAACTATTACAGCTTACCTGAACTTTTCTCTGGGAGAGATGAGACCAGACGCACTGGGCTACAGGAATCATTTTCTCCACTCTGTAGACTCCAGCTCTCAGACGGTGGGACCTGAAGAGATCAACATTTTATAGAGAGCAGTAATTGTGTTGTGTGCTAAAGATCCAACAGTAAAATGAGTCTGGTCGCATACGTACACAGCCATTTTTAAGAGGATGCTCGTTGAGGTTTAGGGGTGCAGCATCTGTGGAAGAGTGGCACAGTAGCTCATCCAGCTTGTCCACTCGCTTACGCAGACCTTGTAAACTGCCCTCTGTCTGATGCCTTCGCTGGCTCAGAGCCTCCTGTTGAGACCACATCCTCCTGCGAAGCTGAGTCTGGGTGAAGACAAGAGGTGTCATGAGGCCACAGTCCGAGGAACTTCAAGGTGCTACTTTGAGAAATGTCATGAAATAGGCTATTCTGCTTAAAATACAGAGGCTGATCGTTCAGGTCCCCAAAGTAAGAATGATTGTTTTAACCAACCAGTTGAGTATTAGGAGTCAGTCGCACTCAACTATTTGGTTGAAACAAAATCTTGGTCTAGATTTTTACTTTCTGGACCTGAACTATCAGCCTGTGTTAAAATACATCCAGCTTTTACATAACTGAAGTTCATCTAATTAGACTAGGATTTAAAAACTATCAAACTTTTCATATTATGTGACAGATGGGCAATGCAGGGTAAAGACTCTTAGGGCGCTTTTCCACCGCACCAATACTGTACGTTTTGTGGTACAGTCGGGTACCAGTATGAAAAGTTCCAGTGCCTAGGTACCAAATCAGCTGGGGTATTTTTTTGGTACTTTGTGGGGGGGGAGTTACAACACTTTACTTGTCGAATGGTTATGCAAGTAGCCTGCCTCTAAACTCAATAGAACCCGGCGTCTTGGGAAAGAAAAAAAAAAAAAAGTCAGAAAACAACGACAAACTATCTATAATAAAACTTACACGCACTTGCCTATAACTCCCGTACAGTATGAAAGGATGAAGACTGATCTAGCTGACTAGCCATGTAAGAATTACATGTGCAGATCATGCGATGTTGGTATGAATATCACATGTGATCCAGCCCTAGAGCCACTTTCTGTACTTGTGGTCTTGAAGAACCAAAGGTACGGTTCCTGGTGCGGTGGAAAAGTGCCCTCAGTTCCCGTGAGGAAAAAGGTGACTGGTTTTATATTTTGCCTTTGGTACCTTGAGGTGGTCCTCCTGTTGCCGCAGTTTCTCCCTCACAACCTCCCCCTGCAACTGTTCATCCTGTTAACAGACGTGGACAAACGATCCAGGTGTTTGTTTAGCTACCTCCTAAGATAACACATTTCTTACCCCCTTTTCCTTAATCAAACAGCACGCCACCTGATTCTGCACACACCTGAGGATGTCACAAGCGAGTCGGAAGGACACACACCTTCGCAGTGAGGGCAGTTTTCCTTAACGAAGCCACCTGAGGGTAGTTCTCCTTGTGGCTCCCTGAGTCAGAGGTATCACTGGTTGGCATCTCCAACTCTTCAATGCCAGTATGGAGCACTGCCCTGACCTCCGATTTCAGGGAGTGCATCGTTTCCCTGATCTCTCGCCGGCGGATCTCTCCATCCCGCTGGGCACGCAGCTGGGGAGGGCACAGAGCACATGACAGGTTGGCACCACACTGAAGCTGGTCTGCCTTCTGGGGCCTCATGTGTCTCATGTCACCAGCTGTTGGGGGGGGGGGGACGGGGACCTTTTCCTTGAGGCTCAGCATCTCCTGCGAGGTCAAATTTAGCTCCTTCTGCAGTCGTCTCGCTCGCTGATGGTTCTCCTGGGCCACTCGCTCCACACTGGCCAGCTTCCTCTGTAACTTGGCCCGTTCCTGTTATGCAAACCTTGTGTTTACAATGTTGCACCTTTGCAGCTCCAGGCATCTTCACTCACATTACTCCGTATGGTCTTTTTTTACACGTGTTTTATTGAAACACAAGTTCAAAAATCCAGACAGACCTGACATGGACTTAGTGGGTAAACCTGCACGATATCTGCAGTGAAAGAATGACAAACTACCACAACGAGAGCTGAAAGCTCAGAGTGTTGACTTTGATGCAGGCCATGCGATATGAAAGTGACCCAAACAATTCCCTCAACGGCGCCTCTCACCTGCTCCATTTCCTCCATTTGAGTCCTGAGGTCCGTCTGGCTCTTCTCTGCGTTTCTCCTCTCCTTGAGCAGGGCTTCCTGCTTGCTCTGTAGCTCCACACGCAGGGTCCTGGATTCTTTTGCCTGGACCTGCAGTCGAGAGTCCCGATCTGACAGCTCCTGGCCTGTAAATAAAAATTGGACATACCATATCTCACATACGTAATGTTAACATTTATATATTTTAACTGGACAAGCGGTTACAGAATATGGATGAATGGATGAACTTATAACAGGTTACATATACTTTATGGCATTAGAGCAGTGCTTTTTTTGGCTGATAGTGCCATTGATTTCCAATAATCAGATTCTAATTTCACTTTGTACTTACAAACTCATGCCTTTAAAAAGCTTGAGTAGTGCCGTTATCTAGAGTCATAAAAAAAGGCACTGCGTAGAAATAAACAAACTAGAGCAGACAATGACGCTCACCCATTTGTTTCATTTTGTCCTGAAATCTCCTTTCTTCCATTGCAGTCACCCGCTCCAGCTTCTCTCTATGCTCAGCCAAGGCGCCCTCTAGTGCCCGCACCTGAGTCTGCAACTTGTGCAGCTTCTCCTGCTTCAGTTCTTCAGTCTCCACTGCTTCCTGTTTTAGTGCCTGTATATGCTGAATAAGCAATACACCCTAAATCCCACTAGTACTCTGTTCCTCTACAGTTACAGACTGACTGGTAAAGCTTTTATAAGGCAGATCTGCACCAACTAGGGAACTTTCAGAGCTCCAGTGAAGACTGACAATAACAAGACATCTAGAAAATTCAATTCAATTTCAATTCAATTTTATTTATATAGCGCTTTTAACAACAGTCACTGTCACAAAGCACTTTACATATAACCGGCCTGAACCCCCACCAAGTCTGAGGCAACAGTGGCAAGGAAAACTCCCTCTAACAGGAAGAAACCTTGAGAGGAACCTCAACTGGGAAGGGGACCCCATCCACCTCTGGGCACCAAAAGCAAATATATTTGGGATATACATTAGTGATTGATATGAATTATTGTCTAGAGGTGCACTGGTTTTAACAGGCTTGTTATCCGTACTGTGATCTTAACCACCAACCTGCTCCTGCTGCTTAAGGCTCGTCCGGCGCTTAACCAGCTCCTCCTCCAGTTTCCGGAGCTCTTGGCTCAACACCTCCATCTGGTGCTTGCTTTCCTGTAGCCTCCTCGCGCCTCCCTGCAGCTCCTCCTCCTGCTGTTCTTGCTCCACCTGCAACTCGTCATGCCTCCTAGTGGCACCTCTGATATCCTACACAAACGTGACATGTGACACTTTATGACATGACATTGCGGCAAAGACAGTGAGGCAGCCATCAGTCCAGCGGGTTCTGCAGCTGACCCACGGCCATAAGTGCAGTATACCTCTCCTATCTGCGCCAGCTCATGTCGAGCACAGTCCACCTGCTTCATTAGTTGATTCAGCTCCTCTGTTTTTTCTGGAAGCAAAGACAACCATTAAAACATTGTCTCAAAGCGCTTGACATTATCCCTTCCCAAAGCCCCCAGTAAGCAAGCCAGAAATGACACTGTCAAGGAAAAATTTCCTAGAAGGAAGAAACCTTGGGAGAGGAGGAACCAGACTCAAAGGGGGAGCCCATCCTCCAGGGGGCAGTAGAGGAAGCCCTTACCCTAACCAGACTCAAAGGGGGAGCCCATCCTCCAGGGGGCAGTAGAGGAAGCCCTTACCCTAACCAGACTCTAAGGGGGGGCCTATCCTCCAGGGGCCGGCAGAAGAATTCAAATGAACAAGACGGCACAATCCTGATTTACACCGTCCAAATTTTTACATTTGAATCTAAATGCGGAGGGCAGGCAAGCGCTGCTTCTGATGGCAGGATGAACAGTTTCATGAAATGCTACATTTTATTGACTCGACTGGAACGTCACACGGAATACAATAAGTGAGACAGCCGAGTCAGCAGGGGGCGATGTGGCGGTACCTTCCAGTTGTTGTTGAGCTGCAGCAGTGTCACTGCTCACTGCCTGCTTTAAGCTTCGCATGCGCCTCTCTTCCTGCTTGACCTGCTCCAGCTCTGCCTCCACACGAGTTCTCTCTGCCTCGGCAGCCTGGGCTTCCTGCTCCGCGACCTCCAGGCACCTGAAACGTCACAAAAACACGGAGGTGCGGAAAGTACAAACCCCAGATCAAGATTTTGTTTCAGCCAACCAGAACTCTCACTGTGACTCTTTATACTCAACTGGTTGGTTGGATTTTTACTTTCTGCATCTGAACCTTCCATGTCTGCAAATACCACATGCAACCTCCTATCCCAGACGTGCATGGACTCCATGGACAGTCATCACTCCCCCGATGGAGCCCCTCATGCCTCTTCCAGGCCGTTACCTTTCAGCATGGCCCCGTCTGGCCTCCAGGTTCCTGGACTGGTCTTTGAGCAGATCCCGGTCTTTCTCCAGTGTCTTCAGCTGTTCCCTAAGTGCTCGTGTTTTCTTCTTCAGGACCTCCAGCTGGCTGCGCTCCTAGGTCAAGTTTCATTACATTGTCATTACAACAAAATTTATAAGCAGAGGCAAAACAAAATTAAGCATGTTAAAGTTGGCATAGTGAGTTAAGAATGTAAAACACTGATATACTCTGGGTCTGCAGACATTCCAAGGTTCATTTCAGAATCAATGCAGACCACCTTAGTCCAGCAGCACCTGTCCCTCTACCCCCCACCCCTCATACTCCTACAGCTAACCTGCATCAGGGAGACCTGGTTCCTCTCCAGCTGCTCCAAATGCTGATTGTGCTGTAATTTCACGTCCTGTGGCTCCTTGTTCTCCACATGGACCTGCTTCAGCCCTGAAAGGAGGGAAGGGTCAGATGAAAGACCAGACAACCTAACCTCAACCATAGGTAACCAAACAAAATACAAGACTTTTGGCATTTTTACTTTTTTGATTGCGTTCACAGATTTTTATAAAATTGAGGTTATCCAAAAGGGGATCTGAAAAATGTCCCCAAAAGTAAGGAAGTTTCAGGTTTTACCATAGCACATGTCATCTATGCAAACACACACACACACACACACACACACACACACACGTGATGATTTTGGACCATGGGGGGAAACCCATGCAACCCTGTATGTGTGAAGCTACTGTTTCATTCCTACAAACTTCAGCTGATATGTTAAAAAGAAAATCAGCTATAATACTATTTACACTCTGCAAACTAGTGAGTCTTACGCTATATCAATGTTTCCCAGCTCGGTCCCAGGGCCCCCAGACAGCCCACACCGTGTGCCCCCCTCCCAGCCCCCAGACAGCCCACACCGTGTGCCCCCCTCCCAGCCCCCAGACAGCCCACACCGTGTGCCCCCCTCCCAGCCCCCAGACAGCCCACACCGTGTGCCCCCCTCCCAGCCCCGAGACAGCCCCCTCCCAGCCCCCAGACAGCCCACACCGTGTGCCCCCCTCCCAGCTCCCTCCCATCTGTCCCCAAGGACCAGACTGGGAAACACTGACACAGTATAAGGAAGTAGATCAGTATGGTTCTCAGACTCTTAACCTGCTGTGTGCTGGTTGAGCTGGGACAGAGTGTCTTGCTGCATACGCTCCTCCCACAGACACTTCTGGCTGAGCAGAGACACTTCCGTTTTCCTCTCCGCCAGCTGGGAGCCAAGCTCACTCTTCTGGGCACTCAGAGCCTAAAACGAAATATTATGCTAGTCGTATATGTAAACTATAAGGATTACACTAATTTATTTCTGAATAGCGGGTTTACTGTTATCTCGATCCTGAGCCATAGTGATATATTGTTTCTTTATAAACACGTCAATATTCTACACAATCATCTCCTTGAAATACTGCCAGACTACATGGAACAACAGAAGTGTCCACCTTTATGTGCCTCTGCAGCTCCCTGGCTTCCTGCTCGCCGCGCCGCAGCACCTCTGCCAGACTCTGCCTCCGCAGCTCCACACTCTCCAGCAGGAGGTGCTCATCCTCACGACGCTGCTCCAGCTTTCTGTCCAGGGAACTAACTTCCTCCTGCTGCAAGGCCACCTTATCCGGGGTCACGTCCATCAGCGTAGAAACATCATTAGAATTAGGGAAACGGATTATGGTGCATTTATTCATGGTGAAATGGTAGCTAATGTCGTCAAACAACGAGAGAGACACAGATGTACGCAAAAAATATGGTAATACATTGTAATTACTTTAAAAAACACAATACAGCAGAAACTTCCACCATCAAAAGGTTTATATATAAAGAGAAGGCAATGAAACAAAACCCTCCTCAAACAGAGTAATTACCTCCGTGTTCAGCCTGTCAAGCTCGTTCCTGCGCCGAACCAGCAGGCTCTCCAGCTCTTTGAGACTCTCTAGGTGCTGGTCTTCTCTTCCCTGTGCCTCCTGAAGGCTGCTCAGTAGGGTCTCCAGCCTATGAAGGAACACATGCTGAGATGTACAAAGCTGCATTGCAACTCTTATTACCCTTTAAAGCCTTAATGAGTTAGCACTGCCATCATAAAGTAAAGATCCTTTATCTTGATGTAATTCATGCTTCTCTGCTGTATTCCACTCAAATTGCAGACGTCAGAAGAGAATAAGAATTAATTCCATAAATGGGGCGCCTCACTTCTTAGCCTTTTGATCCACCTGGTTGCTGATGTCCTGGAACGTCGTATCCCGACCGGCAAGCGCATCCTCCACGGTTCGCAGGGTTTGTTCCTGCTCCACCCGGCGCCTTTGTAGCTCCTGCACCGCGTCCTGAAGGTCCCTGGTAGAGCAACAGCAAATTCACCAACACTCAGCATGACTTCCCCCATCTCTTTCTCATGTCAAAGGCTTCTCTGGAATTAACATTTACAGGTGCTAAATTACTGCAGCTGCAGAAAACCTGCCAAGAAATTGGACCATTTCTGCAGATTAATGCAACATCCTAATTTTGGGTGTATTTACACATCAAACATGAATTGCTATCTACGCAGAGGTTCCTTAGGAGAAGCAGAAGTAACAGGTGGCCTTGATGGACCCGCACCTGAGCGTCTGGCTGGCCTGGACCAGCTGGGCTGTGGAGTCTTTGGCACGACGCTCCATCTCTTCCAGCTCCTGCTCGGTGCCTCGCAGCCTCTTCTGGGCCTCGCTGTTCTTCTGTAGCATCTCTCTGGTCTGCAGGGTCAGCATGAACATAGACTGATCACACAGCACTACACACGACTGACCGAGTTCAGGTTTGCTTGTAGGACTCCTGCAATCTTCAGATGATCAGTTCATGTCCTTAACTGGTACTCTACCTCTTGCCCAATCTCTTCACAGCTATACAGTACTAGTCAAAAGTGTGGACAGGCCAAGCTGCCTAGAAAGGAGGGTGATATTGTCACATCACTTTACCTGGACACCTAACCTTAACCCAGTACTGAAGGCTTGGGAGGAGTTTGAGCACAGAGTGAAGGAAGAACGGCCAGTGAGTGCTCAGCATATATGTGGGACCTCCTTCAGGAGAACCGAAAAACATCCCAGGAGGTCACCTCATAAAACTGATGTAAAGGAGACAACGGGGTCAGCCAGTCCCTAGAGCAATTGGGGTTAAGGGTCTGGCTCATGGGCCCAGTGGTGGGATCACTCTGCAAACCTAGGGATTTGAACCGACAACCTTCTGAGTCCCCACCCACAGAACTGATCCCCCCCAAAAAAATTATATATATATTTTTTTAGCAGTTTTATTTGTCAGTGCTTAATTCCATGTAGTTATAGAACACATAAACCTTTCTATGGGTAGTTGTGTCCAAACTTTTGACTGGTAATGTATACTGATGGGCAGTTGGGAATAAATGTGCACAAAGGAGAGCAAGATATGTCGGCCGGGTGTGACAGACCTTTGCCCTGGTCTCCTTCAGGTCATCCTGGGCCTGCATCAGCAACCGGTCAGCCTCCCTGAGCTCTGCCCTCCGCCGTGACAGTGTCTTCTCCACACACTGCACCTCCTCCAGCACCTCCCCGTGCTGCTGCCGCCGTGACTCTCCCAGCTCCATCTCCCCAAGCATGGAGCTCACACTGCTCTGCAGGGCTTCCCTGCAAGGAGACGCGGCCCAGACTCACGCGGTGGTACTGAGCTCTCCCACAAACATACTGTACGCAGGGGGGCAAGACCCAGGTGGACGGGGGGGAACCTATACCCCCATTATTTAATTTGGATTCATTCACCACCTCCCCAATAACACCATTGTATTTAAAATATTAAGTTTAATAATATTAAGTTGTGTCCCCCCAATATTACTCTTTCCTACGCTATTGGTTGTACATTGGACTGAATCCATTTCCATTCATTTTCCTTATAAGCTTACAAAGACTATCTTTACTTAGCCACTAGAACATTTAAAGTATCTATCTAGTCTTTCATATATATATATATATATATATATATATATATATATATATATATATATATATATATATATATGGTAAAATAGGTACAATTTACAAATCATCAACTTAAGTACAGACGCTCCTCTACTTACGAATGAGATACGTTCCGAACGGTTGTTCGTAATTTGAAATGTTTGTAAGTCGTTATTCAACATCATTTTAAGGATATACGCAAGTACACAGAACTAGGAAGCTGGGAGTAGAAACGCTACGCTGCTGCGCGGCGGGAGTAGCGGCCAGAAGGCGTACTAGGCGGAATTGGCGCACAGGAAAAAAAATTGATGTTGAACAGGAAACGGGAGCCCAATGAACACAATATGGCCTTTCAGTCCTCTTCTTTCGAATGTCTGAAAGTTCGCAAGTTGAAAGTTCGTAAGTAGAGGAGCGTCTGTATTATAATACAGACGTTTGCATTTGGAAGGTCGACTAGAAAACGTATCCACTGAAGATGCTGCTTGGTTTCTATGATCACTGGAAACATCTCATGTGACAAATATTAGGCATTACTGAGAGAAAAGTCACCTGCGCCTGTGCAGCTGACTCACAGCTCTGCGCAGCTCCTGCTCCAGATCCTCGCGCAGCTCCTGCAACCTCTGCACATCTCCTCCTCGACGTTCCTCCCTCTTCCGCTTCCTTTTCAGCTCCCGCACCTCTTCCACCAGCATGTGATGCTCTCTCTCCTGTAGGGGGGCGCACCCTTTACCGTAAGGAGTGCCGCTCCGGCAAAACAACATACACAAAATGCACAATAAAAGATACTCATGATCATACAGGGCTTGTTAGCTGCAGTTTCCTGCAGGGTGGGCTTATGTCACACTCTAGGGGCCTCCCACTCTACTCCATGGGACACGTCCTTCACCCACCATCTCCTTGTGACTGGGCACATTGCAGAGCAGGATGCCAGCTTGGACGAGAGGCACTGTCAGGCTGGAGGGTGGGGGCCCATACACCAGCTGGGTTCTGGGCGGCGCAGGACCGTAGATGACTGTCCCAGGGCAGACGGACAGCCCTGCAGCTGGGGGAGCATAGACCACGGTGCCGGGGGGGAGGGGGGAGCCGTCGGGCAGCGCTGTGTAAATGGCAGAGCCTGGCGGGGGCACAAAGGACCGCCCTGAGCTGTCGCTGCCCCCCCCGCTGTCCTCCCCGCTGTCGGGCTGATCACCTGGGAAGAAAGAGGAGGGAGAAAAAAAGAGGAAAAAGGAAGAAGAGGAAATTGGCTGTATGAAACAAACAGCAGTACTAACACATGGTCAATTTACACCAGATGGAAAATATTCCAGCTTTTGCACAGTTCAAACCAGAATTCCAGAACACAGTACAGACATTCCTCCCCGCTTCAGTTTATTCAGTTTATCTGTCACGATACCTTTTGCCTTGCAAGCCTTTGAATGCCTACGTCTGCGTGGGGAATAAATCCAATATCCCCCAGCAGCAGGACTTGGAGATTCCTCTTTATCCTTCCTGCCTCGATGGGTCATGTGGCGCCCCCTGTCAGGAGACGGCGGGTATTGCAAGCCAAGACCAGAGTCCTGTGTGCCCTGGGATTCAACACTAGGGGGCTGGTGAGGGGATGGAACAGGGAACAGAAAATATCTACACCTTTGATCACATCTGTAGGACGAATTTTCATAACTAGTATCACTTAGCAGTTTGTGCTGGTTATTACTGGTTGCTAGAGTTAAATTTCTCATCTAAAGAGATACTGTAAGGTGTATTTCAAGTTCTACTGCGTTAAATTGTGAGGTGGCACGTTGCAGTGTGTGTTTCCCCCAAGTAACTCCAGATTCTCCTAACAGTTCAAAGACATTAGGCTCATTGGTGTCTCTAAATTGGCTGGTGTCTCTGACTGTGTGTCTCTGACTGTGTGTCTCTGACTGTGTGTCTCTGACTGTGTGTCTCTGTGTGTGTACCCCATGCTGTCTGGGAGAGGCTCCAGGGCCTCACACAACCCAGCCCAGGATAAGTGATTGGAAGCTGGATGGATGCCTTTAACTGCCCTTATGGAAGAAGATGGCTGGCGTACGTTTGGAGGTGATGGCACGTAGTACCAGAAGCCTCTTCCTCCAGGGGACCCTTCTAGGTTGGAGACAAAGTTGCTCTGCTGTGAGAGGGTGTTCCTCAAAGCACTGATCTCAGCCATCAGCTCATCCAGGTTGCCACTGGTATCTACAATGAAGATCTCATAAGACAGATGTGGTATTCCCCCTCTCATAATTACAAATTCCCGCAGCTGAATTCATATCAAATTATTACAAACAAAAGCAAAGAAAGTATATTTAAAGACCAATCTAGATCATTTAGTGATCACAGATGCTGCTCTGAGCCCTTAATACAGCAGTTGCAGCTACGGGGCCACAGGCAGGTCTGCTGGGGACGACGGCCCAAAGCTCACCCTGCTGGACCTGCGCCAGCTGCTCCCGTAGCCGCTTGGTCTGCGAGTGCTGCCTGCTCAAGGTCCGATGCAAGCGATCCAGCTCGCGCTGCTGTCCCTGCTTACTGTGGTCCACTTCATGTACCTGTAGCACGGACATGTACACCTGAAAGCTTCTGGTCACACACTCTGCTGTGGGGTACGTGTGCAAACTGAACTTCTCTAGTGAAAATCTCCAACAGTATAAACAAATTAAACTCTAGTTATACAACCATAATTATATACACAAACGACAAGCCTTTACAAGCGGGGAGTAGGTGTGCAAACTGTTTTGCATCATACACTGGATTAGGCTCAGACAACACTGTGCTGAAACGCCAACAGATGAGGGTGGGGGGGGGGTCTCACCTGCGGTTCCCTGTCCCTCAACAGCGCCTGCAGCAGCTGGATCTCAGCCTCCGATCTGGCGAGGTCTCGAGTCGCAGCTGCAATCCGTCTCCGGGATTGTGTCAGCTCCTCTGCGTCCTGTGAGGCGTGCAGGCCTCGAATCACTACTCAGCCAATCAGCATGAAGTATCCGAACCCATAATCAGGGAGCGAATGGCTTCATTCTCTACTAAACACACGCATAAGCATGCAGCCCATCATCAATATATTAAGAGCTTATTGTGAGGCTCAAAGTATCAGAGTAAAATGCTAAGAGGCTTGGAGTCCCACCGGGAAAGTCAAGGGGCAACCACATGATATTGTACTTTCACGCAATAACATTAATACATATGGTGCTGTGACCAATCAGAAATCAGGTGCCCACTGCACATGTGAGACAGAAGTTCACAAAGTGACTAGCGAGATGCGAAGAGGGTTAAGACTCAAGGCTGAGGAACCATGCATCAGCATCCCTTTAGAGAAAAGGACTGCAACGTCCACTAGGACACTTTCTTTATCGGACTGTGATGTCCACTCACACACATCTGGAATCTGAGTCCAATAAGCACTCTAACCTGCAGCCTACGTTTAAGGAATAATTCATCATCACATGCTGTAGGTTAAGCACAAAGTAAATTTCAGGTCTGATCACTATAAATCCCCAAATCATAACTGATTAGTCTGAGATCACTGACAAAAAAGTTTAAGTTTCCACAAACTATTGGTATCTATTTACATTTGTATGTCGCAGATGCACTTAATAGGTTCCTATTGCTCATATTAATTGAAGGATCTACAGCAAACAATCTAATAGAACAGAGTAAGTGCTTGCCAGTGGTCCTGGTACGCTCTCCCTTTGCAGTGTAGCCCACAGTGCTGTCCCCATACAGACCTCGGCCCGCTCCTGGCCGATCTTGCGCACAGTGTCCTGGAGGGAGCGCAGCTGCTCTGTGGCTGCATTCAGCTGCTGGGCGGCCATCTTGTCCGCAGCTGCCCTGGACCTCTTCATCCCCAGCAGTTCCTGTTCCAGACACTGGAGCTGCTGCTGGTTGCGAGAGTCCTCCAATTTTACCTGGCAACATGTTACAGCACAAACAACTCATCCATATTGGCTGCATTTGGTTCATGGGATTTCATTTGGTTTTGACTGAATTTTTGTTTCAACTAGCAGGAAAAAAACATCAATGTCATATTTTTTCTGCAGTTAACATGTTTCTGATACAGATGGCTCCAGTTCTTCTTGCTACGATCCCCTTCTGACCTGGTCATCTTGGTCATCAAGCTCAGCCAGCAGATGGTCTCTCTCGCTCTCAGCTTCCCTGAGCCGCCGTTCCGTCAGGCCCTGCAGTTCCTGTGATTCTCGTAGCTCCTCCTTTAGCTTCCCGAGTACTTCGGCCTCGCGTTCATCCCTCTCAGCATCCTGGCCCAGAAAAAGGCACATTCTGTTCATGTTGCTGCATGCCAGTGAATGCAACATCAGCAAGCCCAGCAAAGTACTGAAGAGGTGAAGCCATCTCCGGAGATGACCTGTGATCTGTCCGTGATGCACGTACCTTGGCCTGGAATGCCTGAAGCGCCTCTCTGGTGTTCTGCAGCTGCTCCTTCAGCGAGGTCATCTCCTGAGTGAGCCTGCCCTGTTCGCGGAGGGCCTCTTCCCTGTCTGCTCGTGCGCTGGACACCACGCATTCGACCTCAGCCTGCAGTTGACCAAGGCTGTGACCTAACACATCCTCATCATGGATCGGCCTGTAGAGACGCCATAACGAAGCCTCCTGAAGTTTTCTGGCCAGTAGGTAGGAAGAAACTGGCAGGTTCAGCATGTGATCTGACTTGAACCCACTAGCCCAACCCTAGTGGGACAGCTTCAGTAAGTAGAGCTTCTCAGTGGCCCACAGTGCTACTGGAGTTTGGGAGCATTGAGACCAGTTAGAAATTACTGAAACAGCCAAAAAATGGGGCTGTATCTAGCAATTAATTTCGTATAGATTAATCTAACAAATATTTTTCCCCATGATTAATTGATTTCTATAATAACTTATTTGATGAATAACCTAACAAAAATTAACTTTCAAATGCAGTAAGGCCTCCGTATCCATGGATTCAACCAGCAGTGGACTGAAAATATTCAAATAAAATTCCAGAAAGTAACAAAAACTTTGAACTCACAGTGCTGAACGCTACACTGAATCCACGCAAACAGAGTGATATGCAGTTTTGGGTGTTGGCGAGTCTTAACCCCGTGGTGGGTGTGTGTGTGTGTGTGTGTGTGTGTGTGTGGAGATGGAGAGAGAATTCATTTGTATTTTCTCCATTTAAAATTTTCTATATGTACTACAATGGCTGCCTCTGTACTGAAGATTAAGACTTTTTTTTCTTGTTTTTATTCCTCAAACAATACAGTACAACAATCATTTACACAGCATTCACATTGTACTAGGAATTATTAGTAATCTAGAAATAATTTAAACTATATGGGAAGATTTGTGTAGGTTATATGCAAATAGTACAGTTTTATATCGGACTTGAGCATCTGCGGATTTTGGCATCCGCAGTGGGTCCTGGACCCAACCCCCGCAGATTTGGAGGGCAGACTATACCAAAATCCCTCAGACTATACCAAAATCCCTCAGACTATACCAAAATCCCTCAGACTATACCAAAATCCCTCAGACTATACCAAAAAGTAATACAAACATTTGCACTACAGATGCACGATATATCAGTTAACGCATTCGTATGGGTCGTATCTTGGAGAGATCCATCTCGCAGTCCTGCCTATAGCCTCCATGCTGTAACATGAAATGGTGACATTACATTAGGAGACGGGTACCTGTACTCCCCCGACCCGATGGCCCTCCTGAGATTCTCCAGACATTGCATCACTTCCTGTGGGCTGAGCAGCGTGGCCCTGGCCTGCTCCAGCTGTCCCTGCAGGGTCTTCACCTGTCTCCTCAGAGATGCCTTCTCCTCCTTCAGCAATGGAGAGAGGCCCGACCATTATAATACCACCAAGATACACCTGTTCTCTGACACAGACCCACAAACAATATAATTAGACAACTGTAACATGGTAGCAGCAGGTTCTGCATGACTACTGTGGCCTGGGCTTGAACTAGTGTTCATCCAAAGAGTTGCGGGAAACTTTATATGCATCCAAGTTCACAAAGTAAAACAATAACAAAAGTGTACATAACAATGGGGAAAAAACAGGCCCCCCCCCTGCGGCCCCCACTATGTCAGTGTTCCCACCTGCAGCGACTGCCACTGCTCCTGGAGCTCCTCGTGCTCCTGGTCGCGGCCGGCGGCCAGCTGACCCTGGGCCAGAGCGTTCTCCTTTGCCTGCCGCTCCTTCTCCAGCTCTGCCTTCAGTGCTGCCTGCTCCATCTGCGGCAGACACCCAAGAAGCCTGCTCACAGTCGGACCACGAGGGGCTACTCTGCTTAGCAGCAGTTAAAAAAAACAAGATCCATCACGAAATGAAGCCTTTCCTGAATCCGAACACAGCCAAGTCTCTCTGCCATTTTTTTATACCAAGGGAAACGTGCTAATCAGCAATTTGCAACCCAGCAAGATTTCAGGCTGATTATACCAAATCTGTACTTACTCAGCTGTGGTACTACGATGACAAGTTCCATTGGCTGGATGAGCCACACAAGAACATCTCAGGTGACCATGTGACTGGGAAGTGAGCGGATGAAAGCCCACATGGCTTTCGCCACACACCTGACTGAGCTTGCGCAGTCTGTCTAGCTCCTGCTTCAGCCTCCCAACTTCTGCGTTATGTTCCTGCAGCTGGGCCTCCAGCTTTCCTTCAAAGGCGCACATCTGATCCTGGGCCTCAAGGAGCTCAGCATTCTCCCTCTGGAGCCCGCTCACCTCCTGCTGCAAGTGCTCCACCTCCTACGACAGCCATGTTGGAGAACGAGCTAAATCCTGTGGCATATACATCTTCATCATAAGAGCTAAACCAGTCACATGTCACCATGACTGTACTATTAGATTTTGGCATCCATAACCAATCTAAATGTAGCCCCCGTCATTCTGACTGACCTCCCTGGCACTTTTGGCATCAATTAGAACGACCTCCAGCTGGTTGCGCTGCTCCTCACTGTCCTGCAGGCGGCGCTGCAATTCTTCTTTCTCATTTTGCAGCTGCTGGGATTCTGTCTGGGCACGCTGGGCCTCAGCTTTCACCCCATGCAGATACTCTTGAAGCCCATCAATGACTCCTTCCAAGTCTCGCTTCAGAGCCTCGTTTGATGCAATTTGACCTTAAATGAGCATTCAGATTACAAGAATAAAAAAAAATTAGGATTACACTGCTCATTTGTTTTGGGAAAGTTTTCCAGAACTAAAAAATAGAGGAAATAAACAAGAATAAAAAAGATAAATACCACTTTTAAAAGAAAAACTAAAAACTTGATTCTTGATAATGAACACAAATGTGAGGAGTGGAAATGAACAAGAAGGTTTTTGATGACAACAGCCAAGAGTGTCCAATTAGCCAAGGTCCCTCTCACCATCTGTTAGCTGCTGCTCTAGATCTTTGATCTCGTCCGCCTCCTGGTCAATCCGACAAAGCACATCTTCCAGCCTGGCTTCCAGCTCAAGGTACCTCTTGCTCATCATGTCCAGCAGTTGGTTCTTACTGGAAATCTGAGTCTTCACATGAGCCTGGTGTTGGTGATGTGGGGGAGGAGACGCTCAGTCGCATGAAAATCACCCTTACAAAAGTCTCAGATTTCAGACTAGCCTGCTTATCTGGGCATCACAATAATGGTCAAGTATTCCTTCAGAAATCTGCAGCTGTTCAACCGGGGTATTTAATATAGAACTTGCTGTTACTTGTATTGGCCATTTCCATTGCATTTGTAAATGTGCAAAACGTGAAAATGAAAAAAAGAAATGTCTTAGACCTGTAATTCATGTATTTCACATACATTAATGTAAAACAAGCGCACACACACATATATACTGACGCTTCTCTACTTACGAATGAGATACGTTCCGACTGGCCGTTCGTAACGTGAAATGTTCGTTAGTCGTTATTCAACATCATTTTAAGGGTATATGCAAGTACACAGAACTAGGAAACTGGGAGTACGCACGCTAAGCTGTTGCGCGGCAGGAGTAGCGGCCAGAAGTCATACTAGGCGGAATTGGTGTGCAGATAAAAAAAATATTGACGTAGCGGATGGGAAACGGGAGCCCAATGAACACAATTTGGACCTCTTCATTCATATGTCTGAAAGTTCGTAAGTAGAGGAGCGTCTGTGTGTATATTATATATATATATACATATATATAAATAAATGTGCTCACAAAGAGCGGAAATCTGTTACATTTAACACATTTATTTACATTTAAAAGCAAAAAATAGGGCTGTGGTAATCTGTAAACAACCCAAGAAAGCACATGGTCTCAGGTTGGCCACACCCTGGACAGTACATCAGTCAGTGGCAGGATGCTCACGCATACACAGTCACTCACAGGAGCACTCTGTATGTAAGATCCTATTCATGCACCTTAAAAATGCCTCACATACAGTATGTTGTGGAGCACATTTGCAAGGCCTGCTGCCATCACAGTTCATCATATCAGTCTCATAGGATGCATATACCATCAAATTTAAAAGTGGGTACTTTCCCTGTATTTGATGTTAAAAACTTTCCTGCTGAGCAGTAAGACTGCGACATTTATCAGATCAAGTGATGTTTCTGCCAAGCATTTAATTATTACCATACAACCCTGACCACGATAAGCAGTTAGAAGATGGATGAATTTAATTATAACATTTGCATATCTGATAGTTGTCACAGGGTACATAAATTATTTTGCTGTGGATTAATTTTGCCAGAGATTTTAAGATTGAACTTTTTAGAGTAAATATTATTCCTCTCTAGACAAAAGATTTTAGTTCCATTTCTCTGATCTCTGCACACTGATTTACTGTAGCTTTCCACTTTAGCACGACAAGGCAAACATAATTCACCTTAGCAACGAACCACAAAGGTCTGAGATAATGCAAAGCTGCAAATAACAGGATAAATTTACAAAAAGTACTTTTTTTAACTACACAGGTAACACATTAGTTCTTTACCATAAAAAGCAATAATGTAGTGAAATGATAGCACATTATGTCTTAACACTTAAACCTCAAAAAGTTCACTTTGGTCTGCAATTTAAAAAGAAATAAGGAAATATCACAAGCTACGGACTGATGGCTAGTATTGAGAAAATTGGGTAGTGAACTTGGGCTATGACTTATTTGTGCAGAAAACTGCTGATGTGCAAATGCACACAGTGAAGATTAATCATTCAGAATGACATTCAGAAGTAGGATGACAGGCAGTATGTGGGATTTCCTGCTACATCCCAATGAGTTCACACCCCTTCCTTCCAAGAACTTCCTCCCAGCCATTTTAAATCAGGGACACTTAAAACAAAGCTGCAAACTAAATAAAGCCAAATACTATGCTTTTGTTTATATATGACCTCTGATCTTGTGATTTGCACCAACCATCTAAAGCCTATTCCAGAGACTCTAGGTCATAAATTGGGACATGGAGGAGCAGTTCACTGGAGATAATGACAACTCAATAAATCTATTCATATTCTGCTCCAGCACTAACATGTCTCTTTGGTTGTGATAGCCCCATAAAAGGTCATTTTTAAACCAACTTTTACTTATGGTGAAAACAGGCCATGTGACCTTTAAATTTAGGGCTGTAATTTCAGCAGAAAAAAAAAGTAGAAACATGTCATCGCACAACAAATGTAACAAGCAACGTTTAAAGTGAACAGTAATTATGTGAATACATTAGAAACATCCACATACTGTGGATGCAGAAAATGTCAGGCAGATGTCCTTCAGTAGTAGTACTTTCCTCTACTTTTAAAAAGTAATCTGTAACTTTAACGTATAAATACTACTGCTTTACAAAGACTAAAAAGAAAACATTTACACGTAAACATATTAAACCAGAAAGTTCCGATCTTCAAACCTTTATTTCAAATAGATGATCTTCACTCCAAAGACTACGATATATAACATCTCACCCCCCCACCCCCCATTCTGGACTGGTACTCACTAAATCAGTGCTGTTACTCTCTCATTTTCTTATCAGTACTTATCCACAGTTTGCCTCCAACATCAGCTGCTGCCACCTCCGCAAAAAGCCTCAGAGCTGAAAAGAGGGAGTTTTCTGCAGCAGACCTGCTTCCCCTCTTCATTTCCTTCTCCCTCACTCACATAAGCACATCACATGCTACAACTACAGCTCCAGAGCTCTCCTCTGCCTCAAACTTCACTCTCCCTCTTCACTTTTTCTGTTCACCATCTCCCTCCCTCCAGTCCCGCACCCTTTGAAAAAACACAGGAAGCTCTCCCCTCGGCCAATCAGCATGCCGCCCTTGGGTGAGACAATGGCCCTGGTATGTGTGAGGGAGGCAGATCTGTGACTCCGCCTGTTAGACTTCCTTTCAGGAGCAGACATCTTTCTTAAAGGCACAGCTGCACACTGCTCACTTGTTGCTCAAGGTTATTTACACCCTCAGTGATCCCTAAGATACAGACTAGCGCACTCCCATGAGGTGCTACTGATGTTTACTGGCACTATCGCAACATCCTGGGCGGCAAGGATTAGTTAGGGGAAGAAATATCATCTGTTGGGTTAAAAAAAACAAGTCGGGCAATTCATATATGAGCATACAAGAAGTAGAAAAAGGCAAGCTGATGTCAGGTGATCAGCACACTCATTCACTTAACCTGTAAATGGTTAACGGTCATATAAGAAATGCCTGTTTACTTCTCTCAGTGCCCAGCAAAAGCACACAGACTCCAACTGCTGCACCCAGTTCTGGCCCTTTGAGACTATGCCTGCTTTCATTTCTGCAGCATTTCCCCAGTGCTGACACTGAAATGGGTGTCCTTTCACTGAAACGGGTGTCCTCTGCTTTCATTCCTTCCTCCCAAGCTCGTGCTGAATGCCCCCTTTGCCATCCCGCCTGCAGCAAGTCTCAGTGACATTGTAATTCAAAGCAACTAGAGCTGTGGTACTTTTCCTGGCCCCAGCAGACCCCAGTCTCTGCCGGCCCAGAACCCGGCAGAACTCTTAATAAATGATACTTCCCTGACCTGATGACTGAAAAGAGATTTCTGCTCCTTAAAATGAATAACACTATTCAGTATTTCAACTAAAGGATGATAATGATGGTTTTAATTGTTTAGTCTTTGTACAATTGCATAATTAAAGTATGTATTACAGTCACAATTAATCATAAATGTAAAAGACAAAAACTGTTTGACAGTTTAATACAAACTAAACAAAAGTTTAAAAAATATATATATATTTATACACACAGACACGTTTGTATTGATATCTTTGTGGGGACCCTCCATTCATTTCTGTGGATATAACTCTAATCCAAACAAAGACACCCTTAACCCGACCCGGCCCTAACCTTACCCATAAGTAACCAAGCAGAATACAAGACCAGTAACAGAATACAAGACTTCTGGAATTGTTAGTTTTTGATTGCAATCACAGATTTTTATAAAGGTGGTCCCCCAACCAGTCTTTATTACATTGTGGGGACATTTGGCCCTCACAGTGTAACACATACACACACACACACACACACACACACACACATAATCATGCTTAATTTATTACATTATTCAGTCTTGGTAGAAAACGATCGATATGGGGGGCAGTTTTAATTAGGATTTAATAAAAACATGTTGAGGACTGTCTAAAGCACGGGGTCACAAACTTACACTAAACCCTAGTGGCGTACCACCCACCATGGAGGGCCAGGAGAGCCAAAATGTAATATATAAATATATCAGTAATGGATTAATTAAATGTGTCACATATGATTCAAAATGGGAAATAAAAACGTCATTGATGAAATTGTCATGAATTATTTAAAATGTGAAATAAAATTATTATTTATTAATTTAATGTGATATACAATTATTTCACTGTTTAATTTTGGCACTTTTGGCGCATCTTGAATTAATTTCATCTGTCAGTCTGACCCATCAAACTCAGTCAGCGGGACTATCGTCGTTCGGCTCAAGCCGATTGGCAGAACCAGCATGTTTCTAAAGACACAGCCAACCGCCTTGCATAGATTGCCGTTAGTCCCGCCCACTCATTTTCATGGCTCAGACTGACAGATTAAATTAATTCATGATTAATTCACTCTTCAGTGCCAAATATAAATAAAAAGTGAAATACTTACATCTCTCTATGTACATGTATATAATAGAGATGACAAAGTTTACTTTGGTTTTGAAATTAATAATGTTTTTATTTCACATTTTAAATAATTCATGACATTTCATTAATTGTATTATTTCCAATTTTAAATCAATCATAACACATTTAATTAATTACTGATGCATTAATTTATTTTGGCACACCTGGCCCTCCATATAAGAGTAGTTAAACAACAGAAATATAGTTTTTAAACTGCGTCTGACACATAGCCTAGAAGGCTGAACTGAAAGCCAAATCATAAGTCCTTCAGCAATAATCACTGGTTAGTCACTGTCTGATATCGCTGATTACCAATATCACCCAACCCTATTAACAAGTCAATTATGAGAATGAACCATAACAAAAATCCAGCATAAACAGGAGAGTGTCCCTAAGGTCAAAGGGCAGAACACCTACTGAAATTAAGACTGATATTTATAAATATTAGGAGGAGATGAGGGGTCAGACTGATCCCAGCGTGTGGCTTTAGAGTGAGATCCGATTCACTGAATCAGACGGATGGTCATTTGAGTTTATTCTCCCATCCGGAAGCATTTTTAAAGGTAACTGCATGGACAGAGGGGGGGGAACACGTGCTACATACGTGCTGCGGGTCGCTGGGGTCTAAGGTTTCCAGAAGGTTATGCAGGGAGTCCAGCTGGGCCTGTGCCCGGCACATCTCGGCCCGGTGGTGCTCCAGCTGGCCCTCCAAGGCGTGGGCCTCGCTCCTCAGCTGCTCCTGCAGAGGCAGCTTCCTGCTGAGCTGCTGCCTCAGCTGCTCCGCCTCAGCCTCAGCAATCTGCACAGGCCACAAGAGCTATCTGACGTCTGACCTCTTCCAAAGCATCCACACTCACTTTCAGTGGTCAGAAGAATGTCCCTGAAATGTCAGCCAGTCCTTCAGCGTTTCCTGCACTCACAGGATTTACCATCAATTGAACCAGCGTGGTCTGAGTAAAGGCTTCCCCCCCCCCCCCAGATGCTCACTCGTCTTTGAGACACGGAATCTTCCAGTTTCCGCAATTCAGAGCTGGCCCTCAGCATCTGCCGCTCTGCGTTTTCGATCTCTGCATGCAGCTGTCGCAGTCGCTCTTCGGCTGTGGGGACAGAAAAGGAGAGCAATACTCAGGTAGTTGAGGGAGGCGTAAAGACAATTTCCCCACAGGGATCACAATAAAGTATCAATAATTATTATTAGTAGTACCTTGCGCTTGTGCAAAGCTGTAAACCTGAGGGCCTGGTTTGTTTGCCCCTGAATCGACATCACAGGTTGAGTCACGGTGCTGCTTCAGATCCTCAGAAATAAAGATGTTCCTCTTGTGTCGCGCTTTTCCAATGTAAGGACTCTCCCCAGGTGCCTGCTCTTCCTCCGGCTCCTGTCCCAAAAGCAGAAGAGATGAAGACTGTAACACAGAAAACAGCATCCATGTTCTTCCAGTCATTCTGCTAATAATTCTGTAAATGACAGAGTTCAGAATAAGACTGTGGCCTGAGTTGAAAAGCCAAGAATGTCACCCTGATTGTAGTTCCAAGTTGAATTTATAAGCACAAAAAAAGGGAATCATTGAGAAGCCCAGAGCTTATTCATCCAAACGGATCACACCTGGTCGGGATAATAAGGCAAGGGCTCAAACTTGGCATCTATTTTCTGGAACGCCAACTCCTGTTCCAGCTGATACTGCTTCTGACAAGCTCGCGTCAGCTCCGTCGTCTTCCGCTTTAGCTGCACGATGAAGAAATCACTGAGACATCCTCATATAGCCTGACATCAGCACATCACAAACACATCACAAGCAAGGAGTTATCACACGCTCTTACCAATGATCACCCACTGGCATTAAAAAGCCACTGGGCTTTACACAAATGCATACTGTTTATAATACTCTTAAAATTAATCATCAACAGAGTATGAACAAGAAAAACATGCCCAGACCGCAAAACATGCTTGCAAACGTGGGCATCGTACCACTATGACAACTAAGTGACGAGAAAAATGGGAGGAGATGAAAAAGATGCACAGACAAACACAAGGACACGGTTATAGTTAAAGGCAGATTTATGAGGTGGGGGGGGGGGGCTCATCTGGCTTCAGAATACCTGACAGACAACGTCCAGCAGAGAAGCAGGCAGCGGAGGCAGAAACTGAGGCAGAAGTGGAAAGGAAAGAAAGAAAATGCAGCCAAAAATTCATGCGATTGTCATGCAACTGAAATGCAAAAAAAACAGCTTTAAACGCAAAAACAACTGATGACAAAACTGTTTAAATCTGTATTTGAAAAACCAGAAGAAATAACTTGCAGTTTAGTACCCTTTGTGATTCTACCACATTCATAACCTTCCTCCTTTTGCTTAGGAGCCTACAGACAAAAAATGTGAAAATGCACAGATCAGTTAGGATGCACCACCTACAATCTCTGTATAACCCATTAACTCACAAGATTAAATTATTAAATATGGAAACAGGTGAAGATAAAAGCAATTATAGAAATGCTTCTTACATATTGCTATTTTTAAAATAGATGACTTAAAAATGAAGCTAAAACTGAAGTAGCAGAGTTAATATCAATTTTTAAAAAGAACACGGTAAACACGGCTCCCGTACATAGCCGCATGGCAGTAGCTAAGCAGAGAGAAATGTAATTGATTTCAAACTACCTCAGGGATGCCGCTCTCCTCATGAATCTAAAAGTTACAGTGTTTCCTCATTAGCAGCCAGTGGCAAACCTGATCATTCTGGGAGTGCAGCAAGAAACATTTTTGTCCAATTAACCTGTTTTTTTTCTAAAAACAAAGATCAATGAAGAAACGCCCACACAGAGCCTTTCATAAGGCATGCTAGCACACCAATATACACCTTACCATGAAAACAGAAAAACAGGAAAAGAATTCTGAAAGAATGACCGCAGAGATGTTGAGAAAATCGCATGTGTAATGATCAGTGCACATTGATGCCAATATCAAGAGTAAACTGCACTACCTGAGTAAGTGTAGATAAAATAGATGTATAGGGAGATATTAGTAACCAGGACACAAGCTACAGGAAAGGGTGGATGGAAGATAAAGAGGTGGGGGAAAAAAGAGTAGAAATCATATGTTAATTCACCTACTGCCTTTTTCTTAACCCTTGCTAATTGTCACCTATAACAGTGAAAGGTAAATATGCAAATTACTCCGCAACATAGGTACTTAAATAATGAAAAACTTTTGTCAGCTTATTATATTTATTACTGTATTTTGGCTTATAAGTGACTTTTAAAATTAAAATAAACGTGCATCTTTCATGCTCTGTCTGGGCTGCCTTCCTCTAACGCCTGCTCCTGTGTGGCTGCGCAGACTGCAGACTGCATGCCCACCAGCTCGTTCTTGGTGTTCAGCTCCCTCTCCAGCTGGTTCTGGCTGCGCAGCTGTTGCTGGCTCTGGAGCTGAAGGCTCCGACTGAGCGCCTCCTGCCTCTTCAGCTCCTCTGCTGTGGCCCCCTGCGCAGCCCTCAGCTTCTCCATCTCCGCCAGCTGACATCCCAGCTCCTGCTCCAGCCGCTCCATCTCCTCTGGAATGATCACGTGTGTGTTAGAGAGAAAATGTCACTCAGTGTATCCACACGCAGATGTTATATAGTCTTACTTGATCGCAATAACTCATCCGAGCCTTTAAAACATAACCTTCACTGACAGACTACAAAAATCTTGGATACAACACCAGTGGGCACAATAATGAGGATAAATTCTCATGACTGTCCAACTTTTCTGTTCAGAAGTTTGTTCTGAACAGAAAAGCATCCAGCTTCTCAGAGCAGTGCAGCAGATATCTGTGTAGCTATAGTATGTCTATGCTTGTATGCTAAATTTAACTAAGGTGGCTGTCTATTTTATTACTGCAACAACTATACCTACTGCATCAGATGCGAATTTAATGCTGCATCAATCTTAGACAGATCTTACCCATAATTACCAACCAATAACCCAGGGGAGATAAATGCTCTCAACTATTCTTAAGAAGACAAGAAACTTATTTCATAAAGCTATACCCGTATGAAAGCGCTGTGTAGCCATCTCCCTTTCCTGCGGGCTGACAGACATCTCATCCAGCTTCTCCAGCGTCCTCAGGTGAAAGACCAGGAAAAGTCGACAATGGGGCAAGTTGGACACAGGGTTCTCCGCCACTACTAATTCTGTCAGGTTCTTCAGTGACTTCAGCTTGGCCACCTCATGCAACTGCACAAAGAACGTGAACCATTATGCATTTCCATCAAAAAGCCCCACAGACAGACTGTGCCAATTAAAACTCAGAGGAAATTTATAAAGTGCCAAACCAAGTGACAGAAAATAAATTTAGTCAGAAACATTAGAATGTTCCATTGATATACACATAAAACAAACACCGTACTGAAGAAATGTTGTTGTGCTGAAGGTTAAGGGACTGGAGAGATCGCAGTTTTTTGGCCAGCCAGAGAGGAATATGCTCTATGTTGTTGTTCGCAAGATTAAGGACTTGAAGGTTCCCCATGTGCTCTAAACCTTCGATTTTTCTGCAGAGACAAAAAAGATATACTGCATCATAAATGTATTTTCCTGAACACAAAAAATTGGGCAAGGACTTGGACTAGTAATTAGAAACTACATGATTATATAATTAGGAAGTACAGAAATTATTTGATATAACCACATAGTAATTGTGAATACACAGTGAACAAGAGAAACTACTGTCTCAATAAGGAGGTACTACTGCAAACAGAGTAAACAGCTGGAGAACCTGGCTACATATGGGCGTGGAAAAAATTGAGACCACTCTATATTTTTAAACAAATCTGCATTTTTAAATTGTGGTTCTGCTGGCAGAGGCTGTGCTGAGCAGCAGGATTATTTCAGGTTTAAAATTTCTAAGACAGCAGGACACAAATATAAGGTGAAGCAGGAGACACTGGGAAGGACCAGAAACCAGCCAGGTAAAGGGCAGAAGCGACATTCTAATGCCAGAGATGACCGTTAACTTATCCGACAGTTTCTCATGAATCGAAGGATGACATCAAGTGACCTTGAAAAGGAACGGGGAACATTAAGTACAGGTGTGAAGTGCACTGCTAGGATAGTTTGTATCAGGCTCCTAGAAGCAGGACTGAAGACCATAAAGCAAAGAAGAAGCCCTTCATTAATGAGAAACAGGGAAGAACCAGGCTGCAGTTTGCAGAAAAAAATATATTATTCACAGACGCACAGCCATAAATAGAGAAATCAGTGAAACAAAAAATTATGCTATGGTCTAATTTTTTTTCCACAGCTGTATTTCATCACTTGATCAGACTAGATAGACTACTAAATCTCACCCATTCCATATTCCCACCCATTCCATATTCCCAGCCATTCCATATTCCCAGCCATTCCATATTTCTGTAATATTTCACCTCTAGCATATCCATTTCAACTAATTACGAATGATTACAAAGATTTGATCAGCTTGCCAACTGGTATAAAATACATGGAATGTCTGGGGATTTCAAAGAGGAGCTTTGGGAATAAATGAGCACTACTTACGTTACAGAAAATAGCTAATACAATGCTCTTACGTCCAAATAAATATTTTAAACGTCATTCATACAGATTTTAGAAAATGATGTACAATTCTTCAACATTACTGAATAACAAAAAGATTATCTATTCTTTGACACAACATATCTTTTTCGGAGAAGTCTGGAAATTTTTTTGACACCAAGACAAAATTGCAAAGAGAAAGAATTAATTTGAGCTCATTACCGGATTTGGTTGTGAGAGAGGTGGAGCTCCTGCAGCCGGTGTAGCTTCTCAAGCTTCTCAATCTTCTCAATGAGGTTATGGTTGAGGTTGAGGACCTGCAGATGCTCACATTTATCTAGGTTTTCAATGAACTAAAATAAAGAGCGATACATAGAATCAGAGATATATCCTTGTTGAATGACAAATTTATTATTTAGATCAAACACTTGAATACAGTGACAGTCGCAAGGAACTAAGGCAGAATAGATGCACGACGGCTATAACAATTAATTCCAGATCCCAGGCACGTTCTGGAAAAATCATGAGGAATAAATGACGGTGCCAGAATGCCCATCTGCGTTATGTTTAGACTGACAAGCTTATGCTACCTTGAATTTCTTGCCTCCGGTCTTTGAAAGTGACAGGTTCAGCGTCCGGGCAAAGGCCAGGTTTTCCTGTTTGGTTAACTTTCTTATGATGGAATCCGTAATGTAACGTATTCCGGGACTTTTTCCTTCTCCTGTGCAAAGACACATTAAAAACTGAGCAATAACCCTGTTACTCATTTTAATTTGATATAAAAGAACATTATTCAAGCTCTGAGTGGCAGACAATGGGACCAACGACCTCCATCACCTCTACCATCACTCTCCTCAGGGTTTCTTAACCCAGTATGAGCTGTTGGAGTATATAGCCTGTAGGATGGAGATGGGCTCCATGGTTCAGGCGATGATAATCCAGAGGTCATATTGCCGGACACAGGTGTTGTGACCTGTGCCACTCCTGTCTTCATTCTGAAGCTGCCAAATTAAGAACAGTGCAATATTCAATACTTCTCTATAATGAACACAGAGGTTTCCATATAATGATCATAAAATAAACTTACTCACTGTTACTCACAGCTACTGTTAATTGGCACTGATGTGCAAATATGGCTTGAGTTCATCACTCTGGGACACCTCTTATATGAAGACAGACTATATGTATTCAGCGTCGGGAAAATCAGCAAATCAGAGTCTAAGCTTGTTACCCGCCTTCCTCAAATCTTGTTGAAAGTTGAAAGATGTAATCTCACTAACTAGCTCATCGACAATACAGCAGCATTTCTACAAGTTTAAAAATACGACTGTCATGACATTTTGGAGTTATTTTGACCACATAACCCAACTACTTAGTTAAGTAAATGTAGCGAGCTGGAGAACTTGAAAACCAGCTAGGAAACAATCCACTCTATAGGTACATCCGTGTGAAAAGCCAACATTAGTTTCACTCGGACTGAACAGTGTATAGCTATTAGCCAGTCAGACACATCCATAAGTCTGGTAGTGGCGTGTTCTCCATTTTAAGCAGATCGCAACATGTCAAACTATAATATTTAGTCAGATAGGCGCTGAAACTAGACACTGTAAACTAGTTGTCCTGCCGAGTTACTTACGAACACTTAGTAGATGCTCAACGACGTGGACCGTCTTTGAAAGTATGGAAATCTGTTATGATTGCTCGTGGGCTGCATTTGTTACCATAGTAACCTCGTTTTCAAACGAGGTAGCTTGCCCCGGGATCACTTTCGCCTACGTAAATAAGACATCAGCTATCCTATCATGGATTGCAAAAGCAGGCATCCTTCTTGTATTTTCAAACTCGCGTAAGTCGGTGCGCGAACATCTTAATAAACGTTAAACCGAATACACAGTCACTTCCGACGGCGAGGTGCGCGCGCAACAGGGGGCAGGGCCACGGAGAGCGGCGAATGCACGCGGCTGATCTCGAGCCCTTCATTCAAAAGCTGCCGCTCGCGGATACAAAATTGGCGGGCTATATTCGCAGCTTTGTGATTTTACCATGCAGGAAAGACACGTTAAATCTATTGACTATATCCAAGCTGTTAGTCAAACAACTATGGATCTATGCATTGCAATAAACTACATGCACACAATAAGTGTGTTGTCAAATCGTAGTTGCACTTGTTGAACGGGAAACTCTTAGCACACCGGGCTATTCTCAAGGTGGCTTCTGTTAACCACCTCCCCCCCATAGTTTTCACAACGGCCATCCTCAAAATTATGTACTTGTTGACGTTACATCCATCTTTCTAAATAACTTTTAATTTTGATGAAAACTGCATGTGCTGCTACACGGTTGTGTCGACATTTGTGTTATGGAATATTAAAAAGCTATACAGAATAGACAGATTCAAGTTCGACATCGCCCTCGCAAATTTGTTTCGGTAAGTTTAGAATTTATAGCAAAAATTACAGATGGCACAGTAGCGAGTTTGCGTGAATCGTGCCGCAGCGACATTTAAATGCATGGCATAGGCAGGTAATTCTGGGAGCCTATCATTGTTTGGAAACGTAGAGATGGAAATCGTGATTATATTCAAAGCGATTCCTTTGCTTTCGTCCACTTCCAATACGTTTCTTTTTATTATTTTAGGTCCGCTTGGACACAGACATATTTTATACTGTATTTAGTTGTGTGTCATACTTCCTGACTCCTTCAGACGGCTGCACATCATTACACCAGTGGGTATAGCAAAAGAGAAGTTATCTAGTTCGTGAACATGCGCTACGGCCAGAAAAGTTAATTTCCAGTTGTTTTCTTTTTTATTGTTATTTCTTAACTTATCTTTACCTCCTCATAATTGGCACAGTGGCACCAGAGAAACGACATTTCATGGTAGCCACGTGGGGCATATATTACACAAAAAGTGTCTGTGCACAAAATGCACTGGAGTAGGAGGGTGTTGTACGAAGCAGGATTTTTCAGCAGGGTTACCTTAAGCTAGAAGTCATGATTGTCCAACAGGAATGCTTCTTACCTAAACTCTCATTGGACAATCATGACTTCTAGCTTAAATTAACCCAGCTAACTGAGAAATCATCCATTCGTTACAGATGAAGCTTACAACCTGGACATGATGGTCTGCACATGATGACTGATTCATACCAGATGAACACAGAACTGACTATGGTAAGTGCAAACAGGATATCCAGATTCAGGAAGGTCTTGGAAAACCATAATTAATATAAATTGATATCAGCATAATCAGGCTGTCTACGGTTGGACCAGAAAAGAATCATTATATGCACCATCTATATTACATTGATGCTTTTGTTCACTTTCTTGAGGTGGGGGCAATATTTCTTTGAGCTGATTATATGTTTGTCCAGCACATCCAAGAGATGCTTGACCGGATTACGAGTTGGGGAATTTGGAGGTTAGGTAAACACCTTCATGTTCCTCAAACCATTCCTGTATAATTTTTGTAGTGTAGAAGGGCACATCATCCTGCTGAAAGAGACCACAGCCGTGAAGGGGTGTACTTGGTCTGCAACAATTACACACATGCACCTGGCTCTGCACATAAGGTGACAGAAAACGTGACTCATCTGACCAGGCCACCTTCCATCGTACTGTGGGTGTTTTTGGCGGACAAGTCTTGCCCCGGACACATTTGTCCATGTACGGACAGGTTTAGGATCCCTATTCCAGGCGCTTTCATTTAAGTGACATTTCTGTCATTTAAGAACACACTCTGGTACTACAATAATGAACAAGTATTATAGCATATTTTTTAATAATTGATCTCACTCCATGGGATGTGGTACAGCCAAGAGAAATGGTATTCAAAAACTAGAATTATGTCTATCAATCTGTCTTCCAACCACTCATCCAATAACATGTATATACAGAGACAACTATTTAAAATAATTTTTCATCATTTTATTTGCTCAGGACAAACATATATACTATATATATACACATCCATACATGCCCATTTGTTTTCAATAGTGTGATAAATGCCAAGTAGATCACAGACTCTGCACTCAGGACAGAAGCCCTGCTAGGGATTTTGGGCCCCCAATCGAGACCAATAAAATTCTGTTTCAAATCCCTTAGGGCTTATGGCCCTTGGAATCTCCCTAACTCGATCACCCCCCCCCCCCCACAGGGCCCCTGACACAGGGTGTTCATTACAAGTCATGGGCAGCCCATGATAAGGAAGGTCTCTGAAAAGTCCTCCAGGGTATTCAGGAAACTGGAGCAGGAGATGTCCTCGCAGTCACTTGAAGGCCACCGCTCTACCCATGCCTGGGAGTCAAGGGGGAACTTGTACCTGTAACAAGTAGTTCTGTTTAACTCCAAGAAAAATGTACACAAATGCATAAGCAAATACATACTAAGTTTTCAGAATAAAACGTAATCTAAAATAAGGATGGCCCACTCCTCCTAGACCAGAGTGGCCAATGTTATCTGCAAATGGTCAGTGTATATGAAGGTTTCTGGGATAACTCTTCAGCCAATCAGTCCTCTAATTAGCGATGCAGCGAAAACCCACATAAACATTGGCCCTTTCTGGATAAGATTTGCCATCCCTGTCCTAGACGAAGGAAGACTGCACAAATGCAGAGAGAACATGCAAACTGCACACACACTCAGCAAGGATGGAATTTGAACCCCTGACTCTGGTGGTGTGAGGCTACTGAGCCCCAATCCCATTCCATTATATAAATATAACAAGCACTCACTGATATATCCGCCTGACCACTCTCTCCATTCCCTCGGCCCCCATGATTAGATAATAGTTCCCTTCTTGCAGGTTCACATCCGTGCATGTTGCCTTCTTCACAAACGTTACCTCACTGTTTCTCTGCACATGTTCAGTACCTGCCACAGATAATACACACAAACAAAAAAAAGTTTATCTGGCCTACTATTCTTTATACACAGACAAAGGTCGGAATATAACTATTTCCCATGGCTTTTTTTGTACTTATGATGACGTGCAGAGTGTCAACTTACCCTTTTTAAAAATGTCTTCTATTTTGGCAACATAATTCACAAAATCACCTTCTTCCGATGAGGACTCAATTTTCACTTTAAAGGCTTAAGAAAAGCACACAGGAAAACTATTAGTCCTGCGGTGTTCGCCACATGAGATCACGTAGTGCTGACTGAGGATAATTTTTCTCTATTGTCTTGCCCAGAAACAAACTGAAAATTTCCACAAAATCAAGTTTAGTTTGAATCATTTCACAGCACTGTTTATTAAGATGTAAAGTGTACTATGAAGTGGAATCTAGACCGTTACCATATTTTATTTTGTCTTCGCAAGCTGCATCTAATCGCATTTGGGCAGTGATGGTGAGATCCATGCTGCCTTTGAAGTTGCTGCATTCAGCTAGGGCCATAAAGGAAGACAAGAGTCATATATATTGCACAGGCAGGAGCCCATAACCTTGACAGTTGCATGCAAAAACAACATAATGCAAGACATTTTTTCTGGCACTTAGCCTGACACAATATCATCAACAGTGTTGGGGAAATTACTCACAAAAGTAATCCATTACACACAGAGGTGGAAAATTCAGGTCCAGAAAGTACAAATCCAGACCAAGGTTTTGTTTCAACCAACCAGTTGATTATGAAGAGTCTCAGTCACAGAGTTCTCAACTGGTTGGTTGAAACAAAACTTTGGTTTGGTTTTGTACTTTTTGGGCCTGAACTTTCCACCGCCGTCTGGGATGTAACTTCCCCAACACTGATCATCAAGCTGACCGACTAGATTTTTGAGGCCTACCTGCCATGCACTGGCACTCGTCCCCATCACACAGTCTCAGAAATCTACGCTCCACATGTGGGTAGTAAAGCTTGGAACACTGGCTGTCTGTGAGAAATGGGGAAGGGTACTGATGTTCTGCATATGGTGTCAATCCCAATGACAACAAGCAAAAAGTACTGGGACGATACAGGAATGAGCACAGGGAGGTGAGATGCATGAGTACCTGGGTCTCGGTACTCATACACTTTAAATAGGGAGGAGCTTGTCATGCCAGTGCGGAACAGTTCTTGTATCCGAAATCCCACACACAGGAATGCCGCTGAAGGAATCTGCCAAAATGGGAGAAATCAACACAAACACAAGTAGACATACATGCATATAAACAAGCAACTAGGGACAATATTCATGGCAGCTTGTGACGTGTCCAGGTCAAGTCACTTGCCTGCGGAAACAGTCACAGAAAGACAACCGGCAGATCTCATACTTACAGAGTCCAGCTGGAGAATGACCTGGTCTCCCTTCATTTCGTAATGTGACACTAGAGAATCTAGTGAATTCTGCATCTGTAGCGAACCACAGCCGGAAAACACTTCATCAGTGCATGAAGCGCTGAATGCGTCTGATTTGGAGTATACTGCACAGCTTCAAGAAATTACATAAATATTTTCAATGTGTCTATGGAAACACAGATCTTGCAGTGTTAACTTGTTTTTAATTACCATGTAATTTAGTATCTCATGGGGTCCAGCTACAACAAGTAAATTTAGCAACCAACACTAAACTGCTGCTCAATACAGTACTCAACAACAAATCGGCCACTCTGACCCTCAGTTATTCACAATGAATATGGTATTACTTGATATTACCCCACATTTGTACAAATAAAAGGCAGGCTTTTGTCACTGGAAAACAGGATCACCATATTCCAGTAATCTCACAAATCATCAACTGATTAAATTTTTAAAGTACTGTGATTGCTGTTTGTTTAATGAAGTACCGCAGGAAATACAACATAACTCACTTAGCTTGCATTGCTGCAAAGCATGCTAAACGCAAAAAATGAGAACATTGTCAGGCTTATTAAAAATGGTGTGTGCCATAATGTTTTAGGTGCTTGCTAGTTGTAATTTAGGTAAATGCTTGGTAGTTGTAATTTAACAGTAAAATACATAACTTCTGCATAAAGTATTTTTCCACAATAATGAATATTTTTTTTGACTTCCCTTATATTCAGACAAATATGTTAGCTCCAAACACTACGCTTGCAATTGCTACAAATGCGAAATTCAGATTTGGCATTCACCTACTGAAAACTGTATACAGTGGTCAACTTTTATAAAACCCTAGAACTTCAAAATAGGTTATGATTTTATTATGCATGTAAAAATTCAGGACAACCCATTTATTTTAGAGGACATTTTTTTTCTGTTTTCCATGACTGGAAAATGAATTTAAAAGAAAGTTTTTCAGGATGTGTGGGACCCCTGATTTTCTCATTGAAGCCATATGAGATACTCAGACTAATTAGAATGTGGCTTATTCATACCATATCCAGGTCCTCCTGTAGGGGCTGGATACCTGTAGGCAAATGGATCTCCATGATAGTGTGTGCTGACTCCATAAACACTTCATTCTCCAGAGGCTTGTACCTGGACAGCACACATACATATTATACAATACATTATTAATAATATCTCTTATCTGGTTTGCCACAAAATTATTGTAAAATGCAGTTGCTGTATACTGTTCCTGGACTTTATATATACAGCAATATTGTGTACAGATGCACAAATAGCATAAAATGGTTGGACATTCATTGTTAAAATAAACACATAAAGTTGAACTTACTTGGCACAAGCAATAAGGCGGGGTAACAAGAACATAATATCTGGGGGAAATGCGGGACCACTGTTAAGTACTGGGTAAGTTACACCATCGCTAGAAACTCATCTGGTGAAAAACATTCTTTGTGCTGTTCTACCTGTGGAGTCCTGAACAGCGGGCTGAATTTCAATGGTCAGATCAAAGTGACAGTTGTCATTAGACTCTGCCATACTGTAGTATACAGTTTTCAACTGCAATGAAAGACATGTGCAAATCATACGTTAGAGAGTAGGGATCAAAACTTTAAACCATTTTAAAAACACAACATGGCAAGAATGCATAAAAACGTGTATAAATTATATTGAATATGTGTATGCAACTTACATTTGCAACTGATACTCCAGTACTACTTCCCGTGGTTAGGATGACATCATCTGTTTGCTCAACCTGTGAAAACAACTTAGTATTTCATCCTCTGAACTCATGAAGCGATAGGTATTTGATTACACATAAAAAATTAATACAATTGTGTGTACAGATTTGTAAGTGTTTTTGTAAAGGTAACTAATAATACTGAAGATTTAAACAATTAGATTGTGCTGAAAATATTCACAAATTGATTCTGACTTCTTAGAGAACTCAAGGAGAAAAAAGAAACTGGATGTTATGGGTGTATGTGTAAATAACTGCCATAAGAGTAACCTAACCTGCAATTTTCTGCTGTGATGTTAACCACACAATGAAGACTCATCTCTCCTTCAGTTTATCCCTTACACCCAAAAATATGATAGGGGCCACATGAGGGCAATGAGAGGGAAGGGAGTAGGACGCAGTCTTGCCTGTATTGATCTGCTCACATGGTGATTCTCTGAGAGCCTTAAAATGTCCAAATCTCCCTTATTTCTGTAGCTGGCACGGATCTCCATTTCAAGCTTGGAATGCTGGACTAGTTGGCTGTATTCTTTCAAGGCCTCCAGAGTAAGAATGGTGTCCTAGAATGAGGAGGGTAGAGAGTAAGCACTGGATTATGGACACTCTACTCGGCCACTTGGCTTTGATGCATGATGATTAAGATCGTTGCCATGTAATTATCAGCAGGATCTCAAGTTCATTAGATTAGCGTTTTTTGTGGCAGTCTGCTGGGCACTTCTCAAATATGTTCAGGATTGTATTGCATGATTGGCGATGCTTGGAAACCTGTGTTGAATGTAATCCTCCTCCATAGCGCTGGTCCTGGGTCAGCCACCTGAGAATGGGGGCGGCATATTCTTTATCCCCATAGAGCATTGCAGTGAGCAGGACATAGACCGTGGTCTCCACTGACTGTGTGGAGATCCTATTGGGCGTCGAAGGGTTGAGAGGCTCCTTTTCCTCCTGCCAGAAGCGAATCAGAGGAGGATTTCCTGTGCCACCACAAATTAGACATTTGAATGTTAATTTAGCATTCATCAATGCAAATGGATGCAATCTAACAGTGTTTGATATGCTTTGTGTTTAAGAACTCTCACACATCAGGTGTGACACTCACACTTTCAGACTCTCACGTTCACATAAGAAATCTTACGGCAAATCTATATTATTCCATTATAAACCTAAAACTGGCTACATCAAAAGCATCGGCGTAGTTTGCAAACTCTACAGACTATTTACAAGGTAATAAAACTCTTAGATACATGTAAATGAGCGTGCAGACTTGTCTCAAATTGAAAATCTCACGCCATCCAGCTGACCAAAGTTTGCAACAGTGCAGAAGACGAGTAAGAGGTATGGTGTGTTTAGCTATAATACCCTTAATGGTCATAAATAGTTTGTTCTAAAGGTTTTAGGTTCTTCTGTCTGAAACACGGGTTCTCTGCAGTACCTTTGACTTGGGCATAATTCTGCAGTCTCTCATACAGTTCACGCGCAGGCATGCTGCCCTGGTCCACCAAGGCCAAGGCATAAGCGGTGACCGCTCGCACATACAAACTCTTCAGAGACTGGAAATTGTCAGACAGGTATGTTGCGGCATATCCTAGGGCATTCTTAAATTCCTGAGCACAACAGATGATGAGAATATCAGTGCACCATTCATTTTGGGGAAAAAAGAGGAATCATACAAATAAAACACGAGACGTTTCCAAATGGACCCACCCACTAAAGCACACATACAGACACAGAGGTCAGATAAGTAATTAGACACATGTTGGGCATAAGAGCAGAGCAGCCTGTAGTGTACACCAACAACACATTTGGCAATGAGGCTATCGGAGGACTTATGTGCGTGAGTGTGGGTCCCATGGACCATGGAATGCATGTGAACCGGAGAGACCATGGGGGTTGGAGGTGAGGGGGTGACGTAAAGTCACATCCACTTGTCTGTTTGCTTTTGAAAATCTCAGATGTAACCCTCTGTCTCTTCATGCTCATTCTAAATTCATTTGATTTTAGATATCAAATTGCAACACTTAATGAGTCATCAATATTGTTAGCTTCATCTTGTTGTATTTTTGTTTTAAAAAGAACCCCCCTCCCTCAGCCCAGCTCTCAGTTCATGGTGTGTTCTCTGTGATGGACATCTGGTGCAGGGTGGGGCCCTGCTTTGTGTCCCCTGCTACTTGGAATTAACTCCAAGCCCCCTCATGGCCCTACACCGCAGAAGTGGTGGATATGTTAAATATGTCACAATGGATACATGTGATACTAAGATACTAGATGAAACCATTTTGCATTCCACGTGTAAGCACATTTAAGTGAGACAGGTCATACCATCAAGTTGCATGCTGGGACTGTCATTGCAGTCTTGATACCAATGATGGCAAAGGAGGTGATGAAGGCAGTCTGCTCCTGCACCATTGCTCCTGCACCCTGTGACACCAAAGTCAACCCAAAAGCAAAAAATAAAAAGCCTTTGGATCAGGTTTCCACACTCATTATATAAAGCACACATTTTATTTTATGGAATTCTCATTCTTACTGGAACAGGCTCTTTACAGAGATCATTACCATGAGTTTAACTGGCTTGTAGTCAGAAAGCTCTTTGAAGGAGCCATCCCTATTCTGACAGGTAGACGTCAGCCAAAAGACGGAATTGCAAAATGACTTCTCGTCCACAGCAACGTGTTTGTTCACCTGTCCAAGAGTCTTCAACACTAGAGCAGTCAACCTACAAAAGAGGGTAGATGACAAAGATATCATCCAGTGCCACTGTGAAGACAACCAGATCTATCTTGGTGCTGCCATTTTCCAAGCAGACTAACCATGTACTGGCTTCTCTGTCTTTCCACATGCTGTAGCCATTCTCATTTTTTTTCTTGAAGGACATGAGGCTGGTGACCCCTATACTAGCCATAATATGGGGGGGGGGGGGGGGGGACAGAGAAAACAGTAATGGAAAACCTGTTAATCAGAGCAACATGTCGCCAAAGCAGCACCCCCGTCCACGTGCTTCCATGACCGATGGTCCTGCGATACACCCACCTTCTCTCAGCTTCTGCTTGAGCTCCATACGGCTTTTGGCTTTGTCATGACCCAGCAGCTCCCACCTGTCTGTCTGCTCCAGGAATTGGAAGACATAATAGACAGGGAGGATGCTCATAATCTCCGCTTCAGCAGAACCACGTGGCAAGCCAGTCAGCTGGTGCAGACCATTCGGATCATTCACAAAGGCCAGCACCTCTCCAAAGAGCTCGCCTACACACAAGTAGTGGGAACAAAACAAATATTGCAGACAGTCAAGGTACAAAACAAGGTACAAAATAATCTCACATAGCTTGGTTACATACGACAGTGCAAAGCATTGAGTATTTTAGTGTAACTGTATGTATTGTTTTATGAAGATATCTATGCATAACAGTCTCACACCGCTGATGGTAAGAACACGCTCCACGTTGGACTTCGGTACCAGCTTGGCAGGGGCACTGTTCTTGAATTCCAGCCTCTTTCTCAAAGTCCCTGCAACACAGACGTTTTGGTGAAAATGCCATAGTTGCAGTTCAGCATACTGAACAGGGTGGGAAACTCTGCAGAGGTTTTGCAAAATCAAACAGATACAGGCCATGTACACTAGAAACATCCTGACTGGAATTACTGCATATTAAAATATGCACCGTAGACAGCCTGTGGATCCAGGGTTCCTGCGATGTTCAGTTCGGTCTTGATGCCCTCAGGCTGTAACAGAGACCACATACAAATGCTCAGAACAATATTGGAGTAGAAAAATATACATAATGTTAAAATACCACTTATTAATATTAGGCTGTAAAGGTAATGGAAGTCATCCTTATGTGTTTACCACCACACGGAGGGTCTTGATTACAGTTTCGGAGCCTAGAGGACTCTGTAGAGTAAATTTAAGTGAGTGAGACCCCGCCTCCAGAGCCATGAGAGTGAAGGAAACCCTGCTGACAGAGGTACTCTTCAGGTCTTTCTTGTTGCATGGTGTCCTTTGTGCCCCGTCCTGCCCCACTGGCACACCGTGAACCAGGCAAATCTCCTTGGGTGCTGCGAGTGTCACGCAATACTAGCCAAAGAAGGAGAGGAAAAGAGTGAGAGTCAGAAAAGTTAGTACACACAAAAAAACACGAAGAGCACAAATGAAAATGGGAAGAAAAACAGATTAATGTATTAAAGCAGGGTTTTCCAAGCCGGTCCTTGGGGACCCCAGATGCTCCACATTTCGCTGCCCCCCCCCCCCCCCCAACTCCCAGCTGTATTACACATATCAGGAACATTCTATGAAGTATCTTTGAACATTTTAAGATGGTTCTTTTATAATGAGACATTGCACAGCACAGCTAACTGTGATCTAAGAGATAAGTCCACTGTTATTTCAGTCCAAGACCAAAACCAATCCTATTGTGGCTAAGGAGGTAACAGCACCACTCACCCATGAATCTTTACTAAGTTGGTTATAGACAGAACCAAGCAGCTCCAAATGCTCCCCACGGACCATAGAATAAGGCAGAGGTACGTCCAGGCTCACTTGCTGGGTCACCTGAACCCTCAGTGGATCTGACACACATATTCCTGCAGGCACAGGATAACAGAGATTTCTGGATTTGCAAAGGGGTTTTCTAACTTTGTGACAGGTAAGAGAGACAAGCATCCCAGTGTTTGTGCAGGACCTGCTGCTTTTGCGTTCTGCTTACCATCACTGAACATCCCCACAGCTCTCATCTCCCAGGTGGTGAGAGAGTCTGGTAACTTTCTGTTCAAGGTAATCAGCCCTGACCTGAGAAACACATTGCATAGCACTTAAAACTACTGTACCATAACATTCACACCAAGGCAGACCTTACAGTGGAAAAAAGGAATAATGTTAGTTTAACACAAACAGCACTCAGAGCACAGGATATAAAGTAAATGCTTTCACCGAAGTTCTGATACTCTGAATGCCATGAGATGGAGGGGAATCAAATCTTGTGTATTGTGGTATTTCCCCGAGCTCTTGGTCGAATTCACCATATGGGCATCTGGGCTTGAGCCCAAGGCCACCACGTTCCCCGGTGGCACTAAGCAGAGCAACCCTCCATAAGCGCCCCCCCCACCATCCCTTAACACAGGGGTGCCCATCTCCAGTCCTGGGGGGCCAGAGCCCTGCACATTTTTAGGTTTCCCCTCATTTAACACACCTGATTCATCTCCTTGTGCTAATTACCACACAGCTCTTGAGCTGAATCATTTATGGTGGAACAGGGAAAGAACTAAGCTACACAGGGCTCCGGCCCCCCAGGACTGGAGTTGGGCACCCCTGCCTTAACAGATTAGTGTGATTTCATATCTAATTAAATTAATAGATTGTATATTGTTCTTTTAACATGAAAAGCATGTAGCGTTTTCCCTGTATTAGATGCATTTCTGAATTTCGGGGGCCACCAATCAGCTCCGTTTCTTTCTGACGTGACGTCATGTGTGCTGTTGCTTAATACTCTAAATCTGGCCCTAGCTGAGGCACAACGTTCATGTTAAAGAGAAAAGGAGATTTTAGCACACTAATTACTCGTAATTCTAGAGACAAACCTAAGAAGTGGAATTACACATTTAATTACAGATTTAAACTATGTAACATTTATTCTTCTAATAAGCCATAATTGATGTCATAGGACAGAAGTTCTCAAGTAAAATCAGGCCAAAATTACTAAATACAGTATTACACTAAATACAGGTCCTCTTAACTATAATTGTCAACTGCATTTTTCAGGGAATAACTTAGTTAGTTAGATGGATCACTTGATAATGGTGACATAAGCGAGTAATTAGACGGCTGTTTGATGTCTGTGCTCTCACCTATCAGTGATGCGATGAGTCTCCCAGAGCCAGCTCTCTGGGAAGTAAGTCCGCACTCGTGAGGTGACCCATCCCAGGTAAACTTCGACCTCTGAAAGCGGAGATCAGGGAAGTCAATAACTCCGCATGCGAGAAAATACGTGTCTCATACATCCGAAACAAACCTCAGACCAGGGCGCTGTCACATTTACATATTCCCCTGCTACTTATTGAAATGCAGACTCATAAACTGTACATAGTATACGCTTCAGACGGCAGTAAGGATGGACATGTTTGCTCACCCATACGTGCAAGAATCTGATCGTTGGCCTGTGTTCTCTGAAGTTTAATGCGAAACTCGCAGCAATCTATGAAGATCTCCTTGCATGTTTGCTCATTGTACTTGTTTCTGAGCCGATCAGCCCGGGACTTGCAGGTGTCCAGGAAGGGACTGCTTGTCATTCCCAGCATGCAGCATTTCCGCTTTTCTTCTTTATATGACTTAACTGGAAGTAGAGAGAAACTGCAGGTGAACAAATATCTACCCCCATAAGTCCTCTGATGCCCACATCATCATACATGCCCTACTTTGTTCCAGTCCTCTGACGCCCACACCATCATACATGCCCTACTTTGTTCCAGTCCTCTGACGCCCACACCATCATACATGCCCTACTTTGTTCCAGTCCTCTGATGCCCACACCGTCATACATGCCCTACTTTGTTCCAGTCCTCTGACGCCCACACCGTCATACATGCCCTACTTTGTTCCAGTCCTCTGACGCCCACACCATCATACATGCCCTACTTTGTTCCAGTCCTCTGATGCCCACACCGTCATACATGCCCTACTTTGTTCCAGTCCTCTGATGCCCACATCATCATACATGCCCTACTTTGTTCCAGTCCTCTGATGCCCACACCGTCATACATGCCCTACTTTGTTCCAGTCCTCTGATGCCCACACCGTCATACATGCCCTACTTTGTTCCAGTCCTCTGATGCCCACATCATCATACATGCCCTACTTTGTTCCAGTCCTGTGATGCCCACACCATCATACATGCCCTACTTTGTTCCAGTCCTCTGATGCCCACACCGTCATACATGCCCACCTTTGTTCCAGTCCTCTGACGCCTACACCATCATACATGCCCTACTTTGTTCCAGTCCTGTGATGCCCACATCGTCATACATGCCCTACTTTGTTCCAGTCCTGTGATGCCCACATCGTCATACATGCCCTACTTTGTTCCAGTCCTCTGACGCCCACACCATCATACATGCCCTACTTTGTTCCAGTCCTCTGACGCCCACACCATCATACATGCCCTACTTTGTTCCAGTCCTCTGATGCCCACACCGTCATACATGCCCTACTTTGTTCCAGTCCTCTGATGCCAACATCATCATACATGCCCTACTTTGTTCCAGTCCTGTGATGCCCACACCATCATACATGCCCTACTTTGTTCCAGTCCTCTGATGCCCACACCGTCATACATGCCCACCTTTGTTCCAGTCCTCTGACGCCCACACCATCATACATGCCCTACTTTGTTCCAGTCCTGTGATGCCCACACCGTCATACATGCCCTACTTTGTTCCAGTCCTCTGACGCCCACACCATCATACATGCCCTACTTTGTTCCAGTCCTCTGACGCCCACACCGTCATACATGCCCTACTTTGTTCCAGTCCTCTGATGCCCACACCTTCATACATGCCCTACTTTGTTCCAGTCCTCTGACGCCCACACCATCATACATGCCCTACTTTGTTCCAGTCCTCTGATGCCCACACCGTCATACATGCCCTACTTTGTTCCAGTCCTCTGATGCCCACATCATCATACATGCCCTACTTTGTTCCAGTCCTGTGATGCCCACACCATCATACATGCCCTACTTTGTTCCAGTCCTCTGATGCCCACATCATCATACATGCCCTACTTTGTTCCAGTCCTGTGATGCCCACACCATCATACATGCCCTACTTTGTTCCAGTCCTCTGATGCCCACACCGTCATACATGCCCACCTTTGTTCCAGTCCTCTGACGCCCACACCATCATACATGCCCTACTTTGTTCCAGTCCTGTGATGCCCACACCGTCATACATGCCCTACTTTGTTCCAGTCCTCTGATGCCCACACCGTCATACATGCCCTACTTTGTTCCAGTCCTGTGATGCCCACACCGTCATACATGCCCTACTTTGTTCCAGTCCTCTGATGCCCACACCGTCATACATGCCCTACTTTGTTCCAGTCCTCTGATGCCCACACCGTCATACATGCCCTACTTTGTTCCAGTCCTCTGATGCCCACACCATCATACATGCCCTACTTTGTTCCAGTCCTCTGATGCCCACACCGTCATACATGCCCTACTTTGTTCCAGTCCTCTGACGCCCACACCATCATACATGCCCTACTTTGTTCCAGTCCTCTGATGCCCACACCGTCATACATGCCCTACTTTGTTCCAGTCCTCTGACGCCCACACCATCATACATGCCCTACTTTGTTCCAGTCCTCTGATGCCCACACCGTCATACATGCCCTACTTTGTTCCAGTCCTCTGACGCCCACACCATCATACATGCCCTACTTTGTTCCAGTCCTCTGACGCCCACACCATCATACATGCCCTACTTTGTTCCAGTCCTCTGACGCCCACACCGTCATACATGCCCTACTTTGTTCCAGTCCTCTGATGCCCACACCTTCATACATGCCCTACTTTGTTCCAGTCCTCTGACGCCCACACCATCATACAAGCCCTACTTTGTTCCAGTCCTCTGATGCCCACACCGTCATACATGCCCTACTTTGTTCCAGTCCTCTGATGCCAACATCATCATACATGCCCTACTTTGTTCCAGTCCTGTGATGCCCACACCATCATACATGCCCTACTTTGTTCCAGTCCTCTGACGCCCACACCGTCATACATGCCCTACTTTGTTCCAGTCCTCTGATGCCCACACCTTCATACATGCCCTACTTTGTTCCAGTCCTCTGACGCCCACACCATCATACAAGCCCTACTTTGTTCCAGTCCTCTGATGCCCACACCGTCATACATGCCCTACTTTGTTCCAGTCCTCTGATGCCAACATCATCATACATGCCCTACTTTGTTCCAGTCCTGTGATGCCCACACCATCATACATGCCCTACTTTGTTCCAGTCCTCTGATGCCCACACCGTCATACATGCCCACCTTTGTTCCAGTCCTCTGACGCCCACACCATCATACATGCCCTACTTTGTTCCAGTCCTGTGATGCCCACACCGTCATACATGCCCTACTTTGTTCCAGTCCTCTGACGCCCACACCATCATACATGCCCTACTTTGTTCCAGTCCTCTGACGCCCACACCGTCATACATGCCCTACTTTGTTCCAGTCCTCTGATGCCCACACCTTCATACATGCCCTACTTTGTTCCAGTCCTCTGACGCCCACACCATCATACATGCCCTACTTTGTTCCAGTCCTCTGATGCCCACACCGTCATACATGCCCTACTTTGTTCCAGTCCTCTGATGCCCACATCATCATACATGCCCTACTTTGTTCCAGTCCTGTGATGCCCACACCATCATACATGCCCTACTTTGTTCCAGTCCTCTGATGCCCACACCGTCATACATGCCCTACTTTGTTCCAGTCCTGTGATGCCCACACCGTCATACATGCCCTACTTTGTTCCAGTCCTCTGATGCCCACACCGTCATACATGCCCTACTTTGTTCCAGTCCTCTGATGCCCACACCATCATACATGCCCTACTTTGTTCCAGTCCTCTGACGCCCACACCATCATACATGCCCTACTTTGTTCCAGTCCTCTGATGCCCACACCGTCATACATGCCCTACTTTGTTCCAGTCCTCTGATGCCAACATCATCATACATGCCCTACTTTGTTCCAGTCCTGTGATGCCCACACCATCATACATGCCCTACTTTGTTCCAGTCCTCTGATGCCCACACCGTCATACATGCCCACCTTTGTTCCAGTCCTCTGACGCCCACACCATCATACATGCCCTACTTTGTTCCAGTCCTGTGATGCCCACACCGTCATACATGCCCTACTTTGTTCCAGTCCTCTGACGCCCACACCATCATACATGCCCTACTTTGTTCCAGTCCTCTGACGCCCACACCGTCATACATGCCCTACTTTGTTCCAGTCCTCTGATGCCCACACCTTCATACATGCCCTACTTTGTTCCAGTCCTCTGACGCCCACACCATCATACATGCCCTACTTTGTTCCAGTCCTCTGATGCCCACACCGTCATACATGCCCTACTTTGTTCCAGTCCTCTGATGCCCACATCATCATACATGCCCTACTTTGTTCCAGTCCTGTGATGCCCACACCATCATACATGCCCTACTTTGTTCCAGTCCTCTGATGCCCACACCGTCATACATGCCCTACTTTGTTCCAGTCCTGTGATGCCCACACCGTCATACATGCCCTACTTTGTTCCAGTCCTCTGATGCCCACACCGTCATACATGCCCTACTTTGTTCCAATCCTCTGATGCCCACACCATCATACATGCCCTACTTTGTTCCAGTCCTCTGATGCCCACACCGTCATACATGCCCTACTTTGTTCCAGTCCTCTGACGCCCACACCATCATACATGCCCTACTTTGTTCCAGTCCTCTGATGCCCACACCGTCATACATGCCCTACTTTGTTCCAGTCCTCTGACGCCCACACCATCATACATGCCCTACTTTGTTCCAGTCCTCTGATGCCCACACCGTCATACATGCCCTACTTTGTTCCAGTCCTCTGACGCCCACACCATCATACATGCCCTACTTTGTTCCAGTCCTGTGATGCCCACATCGTCATACATGCCCTACTTTGTTCCAGTCCTCTGATGCCCACACCGTCATACATGCCCTACTTTGTTCCAGTCCTCTGACGCCCACACCGTCATACATGCCCTACTTTGTTCCAGTCCTCTGACGCCCACATCATCATACATGCCCTACCTTGTTCCAGTCCTCTGACGCCCACACCATCATACATGCCCTACTTTGTTCCAGTCCTCTGATGCCCACACCATCATACATGCCCTACTTTGTTCCAGTCCTCTGATGCCCACACCATCATACATGCCCTACTTTGTTCCAGTCCTCTGATGCCCACATCATCATACATGCCCTACTTTGTTCCAGTCCTGTGAGGCCCACACCATCATACATGCCCTACTTTGTTCCAGTCCTCTGATGCCCATATCATCATACATGCCCTACTTTGTTCCAGTCCTGTGATGCCCACACCATCATACATGCCCTACTTTGTTCCAGTCCTCTGATGCCCACACCGTCATACATGCCCACCTTTGTTCCAGTCCTCTGACGCCCACACCATCATACATGCCCTACTTTGTTCCAGTCCTGTGATGCCCACATCGTCATACATGCCCTACTTTGTTCCAGTCCTCTGATGCCCACACCGTCATACATGCCCTACTTTGTTCCAGTCCTCTGACGCCCACACCATCATACATGCCCTACTTTGTTCCAGTCCTCTGACGCCCACACCATCATACATGCCCTACTTTGTTCCAGTCCTCTGACGCCCACACCGTCATACATGCCCTACTTTGTTCCAGTCCTCTGATGCCCACACCATCATACATGCCCTACTTTGTTCCAGTCCTGTGATGCCCACACCATCATACATGCCCTACTTTGTTCCAGTCCTCTGATGCCCACACCGTCATACATGCCCTACTTTGTTCCAGTCCTCTGATGCCCACACCGTCATACATGCCCTACTTTGTTCCAGTCCTCTGATGCCCACATCATCATACATGCCCTACTTTGTTCCAGTCCTGTGATGCCCACACCATCATACATGCCCTACTTTGTTCCAGTCCTCTGATGCCCACACCGTCATACATGCCCACCTTTGTTCCAGTCCTCTGACGCCCACACCATCATACATGCCCTACTTTGTTCCAGTCCTGTGATGCCCACACCGTCATACATGCCCTACTTTGTTCCAGTCCTCTGATGCCCACACCGTCATACATGCCCTACTTTGTTCCAGTCCTCTGATGCCCACACCGTCATACATGCCCTACTTTGTTCCAGTCCTCTGATGCCCACACCATCATACATGCCCTACTTTGTTCCAGTCCTCTGATGCCCACACCATCATACATGCCCTACTTTGTTCCAGTCCTCTGATGCCCACATCATCATACATGCCCTACTTTGTTCCAGTCCTGTGAGGCCCACACCATCATACATGCCCTACTTTGTTCCAGTCCTCTGATGCCCACATCATCATACATGCCCTACTTTGTTCCAGTCCTCTGATGCCCACACCATCATACATGCCCTACTTTGTTCCAGTCCTCTGATGCCCACACCGTCATACATGCCCACCTTTGTTCCAGTCCTCTGACGCCCACACCATCATACATGCCCTACTTTGTTCCAGTCCTGTGATGCCCACATCGTCATACATGCCCTACTTTGTTCCAGTCCTCTGATGCCCACACCGTCATACATGCCCTACTTTGTTCCAGTCCTCTGACGCCCACACCATCATACATGCCCTACTTTGTTCCAGTCCTCTGATGCCCACACCATCATACATGCCCTACTTTGTTCCAGTCCTCTGATGCCCACATCATCATACATGCCCTACTTTGTTCCAGTCCTGTGAGGCCCACACCATCATACATGCCCTACTTTGTTCCAGTCCTCTGATGCCCATATCATCATACATGCCCTACTTTGTTCCAGTCCTCTGATGCCCACACCATCATACATGCCCTACTTTGTTCCAGTCCTCTGATGCCCACACCGTCATACATGCCCACCTTTGTTCCAGTCCTCTGACGCCCACACCATCATACATGCCCTACTTTGTTCCAGTCCTGTGATGCCCACATCGTCATACATGCCCTACTTTGTTCCAGTCCTCTGATGCCCACACCATCATACATGCCCTACTTTGTTCCAGTCCTCTGACGCCCACACCATCATACATGCCCTACTTTGTTCCAGTCCTCTGACGCCCACACCGTCATACATGCCCTACTTTGTTCCAGTCCTCTGATGCCCACACCATCATACATGCCCTACTTTGTTCCAGTCCTCTGACGCCCACACCATCATACATGCCCTACTTTGTTCCAGTCCTCTGACGCCCACACCGTCATACATGCCCTACTTTGTTCCAGTCCTGTGATGCCCACATCATCATACATGCCCTACTTTGTTCCAGTCCTCTGATGCCCACACCGTCATACATGCCCTACTTTGTTCCAGTCCTCTGATGCCCACATCATCATACATGCCCTACTTTGTTCCAGTCCTGTGATGCCCACACCGTCATACATGCCCTACTTTGTTCCAGTCCTCTGATGCCCACACCGTCATACATGCCCACCTTTGTTCCAGTCCTCTGACGCCCACACCGTCATACATGCCCTACTTTGTTCCAGTCCTCTGATGCCCACACCTTCATACATGCCCTACTTTGTTCCAGTCCTCTGACGCCCACACCATCATACATGCCCTACTTTGTTCCAGTCCTCTGATGCCCACACCGTCATACATGCCCTACTTTGTTCCAGTCCTCTGATGCCCACATCATCATACATGCCCTACTTTGTTCCAGTCCTCTGATGCCCACATCATCATACATGCCCTACTTTGTTCCAGTCCTGTGATGCCCACACCATCATACATGCCCTACTTTGTTCCAGTCCTCTGATGCCCACACCGTCATACATGCCCACCTTTGTTCCAGTCCTCTGACGCCCACACCATCATACATGCCCTACTTTGTTCCAGTCCTCTGATGCCCACACCGTCATACATGCCCACCTTTGTTCCAGTCCTCTGACGCCCACACCATCATACATGCCCTACTTTGTTCCAGTCCTGTGATGCCCACATCGTCATACATGCCCTACTTTGTTCCAGTCCTCTGATGCCCACACCGTCATACATGCCCTACTTTGTTCCAGTCCTCTGACGCCCACACCATCATACATGCCCTACTTTGTTCCAGTCCTCTGATGCCCACACCATCATACATGCCCTACTTTGTTCCAGTCCTCTGATGCCCACATCATCATACATGCCCTACTTTGTTCCAGTCCTGTGAGGCCCACACCATCATACATGCCCTACTTTGTTCCAGTCCTCTGATGCCCATATCATCATACATGCCCTACTTTGTTCCAGTCCTGTGATGCCCACACCATCATACATGCCCTACTTTGTTCCAGTCCTCTGATGCCCACACCGTCATACATGCCCACCTTTGTTCCAGTCCTCTGACGCCCACACCATCATACATGCCCTACTTTGTTCCAGTCCTGTGATGCCCACATCGTCATACATGCCCTACTTTGTTCCAGTCCTCTGATGCCCACACCATCATACATGCCCTACTTTGTTCCAGTCCTCTGACGCCCACACCATCATACATGCCCTACTTTGTTCCAGTCCTCTGACGCCCACACCGTCATACATGCCCTACTTTGTTCCAGTCCTCTGATGCCCACACCATCATACATGCCCTACTTTGTTCCAGTCCTCTGACGCCCACACCATCATACATGCCCTACTTTGTTCCAGTCCTCTGACGCCCACACCGTCATACATGCCCTACTTTGTTCCAGTCCTGTGATGCCCACATCATCATACATGCCCTACTTTGTTCCAGTCCTCTGATGCCCACACCGTCATACATGCCCTACTTTGTTCCAGTCCTCTGATGCCCACATCATCATACATGCCCTACTTTGTTCCAGTCCTGTGATGCCCACACCATCATACATGCCCTACTTTGTTCCAGTCCTCTGATGCCCACACCGTCATACATGCCCACCTTTGTTCCAGTCCTCTGACGCCCACACCATCATACATGCCCTACTTTGTTCCAGTCCTGTGATGCCCACACCGTCATACATGCCCACCTTTGTTCCAGTCCTCTGACGCCCACACCATCATACATGCCCTACTTTGTTCCAGTCCTGTGATGCCCACACCGTCATACATGCCCTACTTTGTTCCAGTCCTCTGATGCCCACACCGTCATACATGCCCTACTTTGTTCCAGTCCTGTGATGCCCACACCGTCATACATGCCCTACTTTGTTCCAGTCCTCTGATGCCCACACCGTCATACATGCCCTACTTTGTTCCAGTCCTCTGATGCCCACACCATCATACATGCCCTACTTTGTTCCAGTCCTCTGATGCCCACACCATCATACATGCCCTACTTTGTTCCAGTCCTCTGATGCCCACATCATCATACATGCCCTACTTTGTTCCAGTCCTGTGAGGCCCACACCATCATACATGCCCTACTTTGTTCCAGTCCTCTGATGCCCACATCATCATACATGCCCTACTTTGTTCCAGTCCTGTGATGCCCACACCATCATACATGCCCTACTTTGTTCCAGTCCTCTGATGCCCACATCATCATACATGCCCTACTTTGTTCCAGTCCTGTGATGCCCACACCGTCATACATGCCCACCTTTGTTCCAGTCCTCTGACGCCCACACCATCATACATGCCCTACTTTGTTCCAGTCCTCTGATGCCCACACCGTCATACATGCCCACCTTTGTTCCAGTCCTCTGACGCCCACACCATCATACATGCCCTACTTTGTTCCAGTCCTGTGACGCCCACATCGTCATACATGCCCTACTTTGTTCCAGTCCTCTGATGCCCACACCGTCATACATGCCCTACTTTGTTCCAGTCCTCTGATGCCCACACCTTCATACATGCCCTACTTTGTTCCAGTCCTCTGACGCCCACACCGTCATACATGCCCTACTTTGTTCCAGTCCTCTGATGCCCACACCATCATACATGCCCTACTTTGTTCCAGTCCTCTGACGCCCACACCGTCATACATGCCCTACTTTGTTCCAGTCCTCTGATGCCCACACCTTCATACATGCCCTACTTTGTTCCAGTCCTCTGACGCCCACACCGTCATACATGCCCTACTTTGTTCCAGTCCTCTGATGCCCACACCTTCATACATGCCCTACTTTGTTCCAGTCCTCTGACGCCCACACCGTCATACATGCCCTACTTTGTTCCAGTCCTCTGATGCCCACACCTTCATACATGCCCTACTTTGTTCCAGTCCTCTGACGCCCACACCATCATACATGCCCTACTTTGTTCCAGTCCTCTGATGCCCACACCGTCATACATGCCCTACTTTGTTCCAGTCCTCTGATGCCCACATCATCATACATGCCCTACTTTGTTCCAGTCCTCTGATGCCCACACCGTCATACATGCCCTACTTTGTTCCAGTCCTCTGATGCCCACATCATCATACATGCCCTACTTTGTTCCAGTCCTCTGATGCCCACACCATCATACATGCCCTACTGTACTTTGTTCCAGTCCTCTGCATTGTTTTGCTAAAACACCCTGGGAGACAAGACATGCACAGCAGAGTCATCCATTCATCTAAGCATAGGGCCGGGTTACATGCCCCTAACTTCACAAAACTTATTGTCTACTCAGTGAACTCGCCTTTCTGCATAATTTCCGGACGTATGCGGGTCTGTCTCTTTGGCCGTACCAGTGCTGAGCAAGTTTCACCTGCAGGACAAAGGCCACCTCAGTCAGAATGCATTGTAAGTACATCTAGACCAGGGTTATTCATATCACGGTCCTCAAGGTCCGAGCCCTGCTGGTTTTCCAGCCTTCCTTTACCTGTGAGCCATGTGTGAAGCCTCTGGCCAATTGGAATCTGTAATCCTTAAACTAACTACCTGGGAGAACTGAAAACAAGGCCTGGATTTGGAATCGAGGTCCAGATTTGAAGAACCCTGATCTAGACTGTTTATCTGTAGTGTTGTCATTATTAATTTAGCTGGAAAACCTGATCATACAGCTAACTACAGACAAAAATATAGCTAAGAGGGAAAAACATGTTCCTTTAAGCACATGGGCAAGTTTCTTCTCAAAAACAGGTTCAGAAATCTATCAGCCATAAAGCACATAAAGGCTATCAATGTGTCATAATAATTTAGTGAATTCTGACAAAGAGCACCTTCAGGCTGGGTGGCCCGAGCGTTGGCATTGGTCATGAACGTCAAGCCAGCGAGACGAAACACATCAGAGTTATCTTTCCCTCCTCCACCCCCGCAGCCTTGGTCACTCTTCTCAAAGTGATGCAGAACCTGTGGCAAAAGGAACAATTTTTGTGCAAATGCAAAGGAGTCATACATAGACGGTAAAACCGAATTATTCTTTTATTTAATGAGGCCTTCCTGGGATCTTGAACAAAGTGCAGTTCCATACGATCAGCTTGTTCCAGGACCGCAAACAAATGCATGTGACAAGCAAACTGGAGGCCAAAAAGCACAACGACAGCCATTTTTTGCTGTAACAAAATGAGGAAATATGAGAGCTGGAAAACCGACATCCTGATCTCTCTAGTTACTTCTTCCCATCCATCCATCTTCTGTATCCACTTGCAGAGGTGGAAAGTTCAGGTCCAGAAAGTACAAATCCAGATTAAGGTTTTGTTTGTCCTATTTGGGGTTATGGGGGGTCTCGAGCCAATCCTGGAAGCTTCAGGTGCAAGACAGGGAACATAATGGGACACCCCATTGCAGGGCACACACAGACACACACACACACAGACACACACACACTCACACACACAGACACTCACACTCACACACACACAGACACACACACACTCACACACACAGACACACACACACTCACACACACAGACACTCACACTCACACACACACAGACACACACACACTCACACACACAGACACACACACTCACACACACACAGACACACGCACACACAGACACACACTCACACACACACAGACACACACACACACACACACACACACACACACACAGACACACAGACACACTCACAGACACACACACACAGACACACACACACTCACACACACAGAGACACACACACTCACACAGACACACACACAGACACACACACACAGACACACACACACACACACACTCACACACACACAGACACACACACTCACACAGACACACACACACACAGACACACACACACACACACACCATTCACTCATCCAATTAACTTTAGTGTGTTTCTGTACTGTAGGGGATTGGGGGACCCAGAGTACAAGGAGGAAACCGCATGGTGACACCATGACAACATGCAAACTCCACACATGGAGCCATGGTGGGGACTTGAACGTCCCAGAGGTGTCAGGCAAGAGTGCAGCACCACACCACCCCTACTGCTTTCCATTCATGAGAAGAAAACTCCCTTTATATCATTAATAATTAGTAACTAGCTGCAGGTGAATCAAGGCGCTGACCCCCTGACCTCACCTGGCCCCCGCTTAAATGATCTGCAGTGGGTGGGACAGGATGATGAGAACCTCACCGTGGCCAGAGGGTCTTTACTGGGAGCTCTGAGATTGTAGACAGCGGTGTCAACTGAGGACAGCGCTACGAGGGAGTTAAATCTCGCCTCCACCTGCAGATCAAGGTTATCCTGGGGACTGTATTCCCGTAGAGGAGCTGAGAGCTTGACCTGGGAATCGAAGCAGAAAACAAAAAGAGAGCATTTCATGGCCTGCTGACTTCCCTTCTTGGTATGAAGTTAAAACTGTGGGTATTTACCTGGAGATCATTGATACATTTATCTTTCACTCCCATCCACACGGAGTCTGCTACAAGCTCAGCCGTGGTTTCCCCAGTCATGATGTAATAGACCAGCAGCCGGGCAGAAGGAACCATATCCGACATCACCTTAAAGTTGATGGGCTGGAAGGTGGTTCCAGTGTGACGAGGAACAGTATCGAACTTCACAATCTTTCCCTTAGAAATAACCTATTAGAGGAGAATGAAGAAATAAAGGAGAAATTGTACTCTGTAAGAAGGGTTAGAGAAATGTAATCAGGGGAAATAAGATATCCTGAACTTGGCATTTAATTACCTGGTAGCTGAAGGATTCGAGTGGGATATTGCTATAATGCTGGAAGTAGATATTAATGCTGGCCCAGTCTCCCACGGTCAACTCCTGATAGTGAGAAGCCCAGTCAATGTAAAGATAGCGCTTGTTGATAGAATGATAGGCTACAGTTTCATGTCTTAATACAGCCTGGTTGTTGGGAGGCAGATTCTGGTCAGCAGTCTCCAGCTGAAACAAAAGGCACACAGATAGACATATACATATATTAGGTTTGAACAAGTGGTTCATGATTATAAAGTAGTCATACAGTGTTTTACAATGCTAAATTTAGGACAGAAGTATATGCAAGCATGTCAAGTTGTGAGATACAAAAAGTACAATTAAGCGTTTTACACGAGAAGACATTGTTTTCTTACAGTAAAAACAGCAGATTTGCAGTCAGAGGGTATATTGTAAACAAAGTTTGTGGTGCCATCTTTGTTCCTCGTCTGCCCATGACCCTCTTGCCTTCCGGAGTTTTTCAACAGGCCCTCTTCTCCATCATTTTTGGTCATCAAAACACGTACTTTCACTGCTACCCCACCTACTGGCTTCCCCAGAGGATCCGTCACAAGAACCTGCAGACACAGAGAAAATGCCAGACAACCACATTCTTGAGACAAACACCTACAGTATGTAATATATAGAGATGCCTCCAGCGTAAACACATGCATGCAACACAGCTGTCAAATGACTGTGGCGAAGTGAAGAAACTACAAGACACAAGTGCTCTCTACCTTTAAAAAGTACGGCAGTCCAGGCTTGATGAATGGTGGTGTTGCAATCAGACTCAGGGTGAAAGGTGACTGTAGGAATTTAACAGAAGCCAACTCTGCCTCCTGAGAAATTCCACCTAATGAAAAGCAAACAAGTAAAAGACAGGGTTGTGCACTATTCAGAATTGAATTAAGAAGAGCCCTGAAAGTAAATCTATTATGTAATTATTTATGTTTTACTAGATTAAATGACATTCCTGTGTTATGTGATTGTGATTGCATTGAATTTCTTTCAATTGCAATTAATTGAATTCTTATTTCTGTCATTCCAATTCAACATCCGGTGGAGTGTGGCCAATTCAATTCAAATTCCAATTCAAGATCCTGTGGGGTGTGGCCAATTCAATTCAAATTCCAATTCATAAATGAATGGAGCAGAATTAATAAATTTTGAATTTTGCACAGCCTTGGTGGAAGATAATTAGATAACACTGTTTCCAATTATAGATGCACATTTTGAACAAGCTTATGTAAGATGCAAACCTCCTTCTCCTTGTGGTGTTGTACCTCACCTGTCCAATCGACTGTAAAAATATTAATATTCCCAAGAAAAATGGACTACTGTTCCTTACCATCAGTCTCCTGTACTGTGATGACCACATACAGAAACTTCCCATTCATGTCTTGCAGGGTTCTGGGCCCATCGCTGTCCTGTTGTTCCAATGCTTCTTTGGTGTTGAATAACACTTCTAATGTCCCATCAGTCAACTGCAGAGAATACCCAAATAGAACATTATACTCCAAACATATTAGATCACTATATACTTCAAAATTTGTGTTTTGAAATTTAGACTAACAAATATTGGAAAATGTACAACAAAGACATCAGACATATTCACAAACTCTGGTCCAGCTATGACGAGAAATGGAAAAATTTAATCTGTTACCACTTCTCTTGTGATGGTGTGCGGCAACAAGATCGTGTTGGGTCCATCGATGTAGCCATATCTCAGGAACACGTTTGCAGCAGAGACTGGAGACCCGTGGTTGTACCTGAAATGTAAACCAGTCACAAATCACTGAAGGCCATATTGTGTGCATCTCTTCTTCAGGTCATAATGTACTGGAGTTTACAAATGATTTTATGGCATAAACCACTGTTTCCCAATCCGGTCCTTGGGGATCCACAGTCGGTCCATGTTTTTGCTCCCTCCAAGCTCCTTGAGGACCGGATTAGGAAACACTGGCATGAACACAAAAAGGATGAAGACGTTCTCATACCCACCCAAGAAGCACTGTTACACAGATGTATTACTGTGTGTCTGTCATCTGTGTGCAATATCAATTTACTTATAATTAAGTATAACACTGCAACATTTTGTATTTTTTAGCAAAATTTGTACCTGGCTGTTACTGTCAGCTTAAATGATTCAAAGTTGGCAGCAGAGATGTAGTTGAGTTCTGGTTGAATTAGCACAGATATGCTAGGTAAAACTGCAAAGAAAATGATGCTTGGTGAGAACTAAGAAGAGGTTCTACTGATGCATTCAGTAGAAACTGTATGTCTGTAATAGAAGGAGGCTTATAAAGTGGTTTTGTGGAACATTTAGCAGTAAGGTAATTACTACAAATTGAGTGCACTAATTTTTTATTAATTATGCTAAAATGCAGAAAAACACAGTGTACAGTTCACTTTTTCTGGGAAAAAAATTCTATTAAAATCTAAGATTTATAAGCAATTGATTTAAATGGACTGCTGCAGTGATCTTGGAAGGAAAATGTTTCAACCTAATTAACGACAATGTGGTCCACAGGAAATACACACAATAATAACTGTGAAAAGCAAGTAGTTGCTGTTGATTTACCATATTCCTTAACCTCAAATTCAGCTGACGCCCGTGTACTGAAGTCATCTGTATAAGTGGCCTCAATCCTCCAGACACCAAATCTGCAACATGGATTACAGTGACTCAAACCTGATCCCACTATGGGCCATACTGTAAATTCATTATTTAAAGATGTTACAAACAGGAAATGTGAACCTTCTGAAGCTTCACATTGAACAATGCCATGTGCTACTGGAGCTTCTGGCATTAGCACCGTCACCAGACATTCAGGGTGAGCTCTTACTTTGGTTTTAGGGGGATCTTAAAGGGGGCTGGCATTGAGAGAATACCACTGACATCTCGGTGAGCTCTTACTTTGGTTTTAGGGGGATCTTAAAGGGGGCTGGCATTGAGAGAATCCCACTGACATCTCTCATCTGCACGATGTCCACTTTAACTGCCTCCGGATCCTTTGAAAATCAAGTAGAGGAACAACATCAGCAACTGCATCCAGTCTCCACTGGATTCAAACATGATAATCTTGAAAATAAGAAGTTATTTGCATCTGTTTTATTTGCTTTCAAGTCTAAACAAAATATAGAGTTAGTGGTCATTTTATTAGGTACACCTGCTGTTTCAAACAGCAAATCATGTGGATTAAATTAAATACATACAGCATGCAGACAGGGTCAAAAGGTTCAATTACTAGATGTGTGATGTAAATAACTTTGAATGTAGTATTATTGTTGGTGCCAGGTCACAACTGGAGAAATACTACAATGGTGTGCAGAAAGTCATCTCCAAACGCTCAACTCATCAACCCTGGAAGTGAATCTCATTGGTATTACATAGAGGTACCGACGTATAATGTGGCTAGTGTCATGACTGGGGATCAAAGGAGTTGAGGAGAGGCATTGGGATAAATAAAAAGGGCTTTATTCAAGTCAAAATGGGAGCAGGACAAAACAAAGCAGACTGCAAGGGGTCAAACAGGAAGGCGGACACAGGGAAAGCATGGGAGGGAATGACGTTGATGACAGGACTGGGGTGCACAGGACTTTATTCAAGGACTAATGAAGGAGCAAACACGAGGCAGCTGGGGTGAGTCACATCAGGGCAGGAACACAAGACAGACGATGAACAGGTGTGGCTTGTTAGGGACATGCTAGGAAGGAAACAGGAAAGGCAAAAGCAGTGCGTGACAGCGAGTGAGTGTATGAATATTTTCTGAAATACTCAGGAAATTAAGATAATGCAAAACTACATTTTAATTACTTCTCTGTTTTACCATCACTGTAATGTGTGGGTCAGTGGGTAGCACTGTTGCCTTAGGGTTTGAGGTTCAAAAACCTGTGTATGTGGAGTTCATATGTTCACCATGTATTATTTCCTCCTCCAATCCAAAGACATACAGTTAGCTGACCTGGAATCCTTAAGCTGCCCGTTGTGTTTGTGTCCTGCAATAGGTTGGTATCCTATATAAGATGTTCCCTTGATTTATGCTGTCTGGGATTGGCTCTAGGCTCCCTGTCATACTCTACTGGATATGCAGTTTGAAGATGGATCAATATAATGTGAAAGTTCACAATTATTGTAGTTAAAGGTGTATTCCCCAGCTGCACTCACCGAAAACGTGAGAGTGACAGGCCTCAGTGCTGGCTTCAGTTCCTCATTGAGAGAAAACACTCGCACCTTCACTGCATGACCCAGAACAGAAGATCAAAACCCTGAAGCTCATGCAAACAGATCCATATGCTATTATACCTCACAAGGATCTATTGGTGCGATCCACAAATGGCACCTTGCAGCATGTGGATACAGTGAAACTGTCACGCCAGCTCACATCTGAAACAGTAATCCGGGCTTTCATATAGTGTCAAAGAATCAAGGAACAAGCTTCCCAAAAAGGACGCTTAAATTCCCTAAGCTCCCACACACTAACATTGAAATGCTATAAACAAAAGTACAAACCGTAAATTCAGCAGCATATCAGCTGCATACAAAACTTGATAACACTGAAACTTTATCAGCACTTCCTGACTGTACTAATTCCTGAATACGGCTTTTCTCATTGCGACTCTGTCTGACCTGTCTGCTCAGGGTTATACAGCGGCTTGTCTGTCTGGATGAACATGAAGCCGTTTTCACGGGTCACGCCCAGCTTCTCGTCCTTTGTGAAGTCCCTGGAATGTGCCTCCAGGAAGACGTGCCGAGCTTCCTTTGGGAAACTCTCAGGTAACAGCTGGATAAAAGGAGTGAGACGTGTGTCTTTAACCACAGAACAAAACACTTGTTTAGAATTCTGCATGATTTAGATCCAAATACTTAACAATCATAAGTGCATGGACAAAAAGACAATTGTTATTAATCAGTTCAAGTGAAAAATCAAGTGAAACTGAATCGACATCTTAAAATTCTATTAAAATCTAAGATTTATAAGCAATTGATTTAAATGGACTGCTGCAACCTGTCATTGCTCAAAACAAGGACAATGCGATTACCATGACTACAGGTGCTTCAAACAGAAGAACAATAGCTATGTTCCCACAAACAGAGGAGGGTTTTCAGCTAAACATCACAACCTCATTGCCTGGCTACCAAGTGGTATAACTAAGAGGAAACAAATGGGTGGATGATTGACTACAGGACCTAGATTATGGTCATTGCCGTGTTAGCATTTCAATTAACGAGAGGTGGCTGACAAATTAGATAAACTAATTTAAAATCACCACCATACCTTCTAATCCCTCAGCCTATATGATTGGAAATTAAACATAATTCTGTTCATATTCTACTTTCCAAGTTAAACTGAAATCACGCTATATGGCTTATATCATACAGTATCTATAGGAGGACAATACTGTGCAAAAGTCGTAGGCAGTCAAAGAAAATGTTTATGGCTATTTATCTTGGTAGTACCTGTATATTTACTTAGAAAACAATCAATTTAACATTATAACATATGCAAATTAATGGCAACACAATAAAAATGAACAAGAATTTCTTATGTTCTCCAAAAAGTCACTGATATCTTGGTGACCACAGTGTGTCATTGTGAAATATTCCTCGGGTTTTTACAATGACAAGGCTGTGAAGAGCAGACAGATTAGTGAAGTGCTCTTTTTAACACTTTGACCCTTGTTCGTGAATGGTAGCCCTTAATCTATGCTTCTGTGATTGTTACATTCCTATATTCTATTATTCAGTATAGCAGATCCAGTTGTTTCTATCAAATGTCATTATCCTAGACACTATGAATAGGCAAGAGCCAACCCTCAGTGTGACAGCATCTTGGTGGCGGTTTTCTGCTGTGAGTGTCACAGACTGGGTGGAGTATGTCTCCCGCTTATCTGGGTAGCTCTTGAGGGACACAGTGAAGGTCACACTCTCCTCATAGCCGAAGAGCTGCACGACCACTCTCTCAGTTGCATCCAGTCGTAGGATTTTGGGTGCAGTGATCAGGTACCTGAGGAGCCAGGAGATCATCTTACATGTAGACTTGATGTTTTATGTAATGAAAATATGTTCCATTAAATGGACTTGACTGATAAAAAGCTACACCCTTGTGCAAAGTAACTGAAACAAGTTGTCGTGTCTGTATGCAGACAGACTGTTAAGACGGACAGCACAGTCACATCAATTCATACTCATTGCCTTAGGTACTGCTGGATTGATTAAAAAATGTATGGAAATAACCCAGGATGGGGCACCACTCCATTTGGCAGCTCCAATTAACTTTAGCATGTTTTGGACTGTGGGGGGAAACCATGCAACCAGGAGGAAACCCCAGAATGACACAGGGAGGCGCCCAAACCGCACTAGAAATATACTTGGATGGCTGAAGCACAGTCATACCACCCAACTCTAACCCGACCCGAACAGGCCTGCCAGTCTCTGGGCACAGTGCCTCCTCTGTCCATCCACCCAGCTCTAACCACACCCGAGCAGGCCTGCCAGTCTGTGGGCACAGTGCCTCCTCTGTCCATCCACCCAGCTCTAACCCCACCCGAGCAGGCCTGCCAGTCTGTGGGCACAGTGCCTCCTCTGTCCATCCACCCAGCTCTAACCCCACCCGAGCAGGCCTGCCAGTCTGTGCACAGTGCCTCCTCTGTCCATCCACCCAGCCCTAACCCCACCCGAGCAGGCCTGCCAGTCTCTGGGCACAGTGCCTCCTCTGTCCATCCACCCAGCCCTAACCCCACCCGAGCAGGCCTGCCAGTCTGTGTGCACAGTGCCTCCTCTGTCCATCCACCCAGCTCTAACCCCACCCGAGCAGGCCTGCCAGTCTGTGGGCACAGTGCCTCCTCTGTCCATCCACCCAGCTCTAACCCCACCCGAGCAGGCCTGCCAGTCTGTGGGCACAGTGTCTCCTCTGTCCATCCACCCAGCTCTAACCCCACCCGAGCAGGCCTGCCAGTCTGTGGGCACAGTGCCTCCTCTGTCCATCCACCCAGCTCTAACCCCACCCGAGCAGGCCTGCCAGTCTGTGGGCACAGTGCCTCCTCTGTCCATCCACCCAGCTCTAACCCCACCCGAGCAGGCCTGCCAGTCTGTGGGCACAGTGCCTCCTCTGTCCATCCACCCAGCTCTAACCCCACCCGAGCAGGCCTGCCAGTCTGTGGGCACAGTGTCTCCTCTGTCCCTCCACCCAGCTCTAACCCCACCCGAGCAGGCCTGCCAGTCTGTGGGCACAGTGCCTCCTCTGTCCCTCCACCCAGCTCTAACCCCACCCGAGCAGGCCTGCCAGTCTGTGGGCACAGTGCCTCCTCTGTCCATCCACCCAGCTCTAACCCCACCCGAGCAGGCCTGCCAGTCTGTGGGCACAGTGCCTCCTCTGTCCATCCACCCAGCTCTAACCCCACCCCAGCAGGCCTGCCAGTCTCTGGGCACAGTGCCTCCTCTGTCCCTCCACCCAGCTCTAACCCCACCCGAGCAGGCCTGCCAGTCTGTGGGCACAGTGCCTCCTCTGTCCATCCACCCAGCTCTAACCCCACCCGAGCAGGCCTGCCAGTCTGTGGGCACAGTGCCTCCTCTGTCCCTCTACCCAGCTCTAACCCCACCCGAGCAGGCCTGCCAGTCTGTGGGCACAGTGCCTCCTCTGTCCATCCACCCAGCTCTAACCCCACCCGAGCAGGCCTGCCAGTCTGTGCACAGTGCCTCCTCTGTCCATCCACCCAGCCCTAACCCCACCCGAGCAGGCCTGCCAGTCTCTGGGCACAGTGCCTCCTCTGTCCATCCACCCAGCCCTAACCCCACCCGAGCAGGCCTGCCAGTCTGTGTGCACAGTGCCTCCTCTGTCCATCCACCCAGCTCTAACCCCACCCGAGCAGGCCTGCCAGTCTGTGGGCACAGTGCCTCCTCTGTCCATCCACCCAGCTCTAACCCCACCCGAGCAGGCCTGCCAGTCTGTGGGCACAGTGCCTCCTCTGTCCATCCACCCAGCTCTAACCCCACCCGAGCAGGCCTGCCAGTCTGTGGGCACAGTGCCTCCTCTGTCCCTCCACCCAGCTCTAACCCCACCCGAGCAGGTCTGCCAGTCTGTGGGCACAGTGCCTCCTCTGTCCATCCACCCAGCTCTAACCCCACCCGAGCAGGCCTGCCAGTCTGTGGGCACAGTGCCTCCTCTGTCCATCCACCCAGCTCTAACCCCAGCCGAGCAGGCCTGCCAGTCTGTGGGCACAGTGCCTCCTCTGTCCATCCACCCAGCTCTAACCCCACCCGAGCAGGCCTGCCAGTCTGTGGGCACAGTGCCTCCTCTGTCCATCCACCCAGCTCTAACCCCACCCGAGCAGGCCTGCCAGTCTGTGCACAGTGCCTCCTCTGTCCATCCACCCAGCTCTAACCCCACCCGAGCAGGCCTGCCAGTCTGTGCACAGTGCCTCCTCTGTCCATCCACCCAGCTCTAACCCCACCCGAGCAGGCCTGCCAGTCTGTGGGCACAGTGCCTCCTCTGTCCCTCCACCCAGCTCTAACTCCACCCGAGCAGGCCTGCCAGTCTCTGGGCACAGTGCCTCCTCTGTCCCTCCACCCAGCTCTAACCCCACCCGAGCAGGCCTGCCAGTCTCTGGGCACAGTGCCTCCTCTGTCCATCCACCCAGCTCTAACCCCACCCCAGCAGGCCTGCCAGTCTCTGGGCACAGTGCCTCCTCTGTTCCTCCACCCAGCTCTAACCCCACCCGAGCAGGCTTGCCAGTCTGTGGGCACAGTGCCTCCTCTGTCCCTCCACCCAGTTCTAACCCCACCCGAGCAGGCCTGCCAGTCTCTGGGCACAGTGCCTCCTCTGTCCATCCACCCAGCTCTAACCCCACCCGAGCAGGCCTGCCAGTCTGTGGGCACAGTACCTCCTCTGTCCCTCCATCCAGCTCTAAACCCACCCGAGCAGGCCTGCCAGTCTCTGGGCACAGTGCCTCCTCTGTCCATCCTCTCAGGATACTCTCTGCCCTGTTGGCTGTGCAAACTAGCAGGTCCCAGGCCACTGCATGTAAGTCTGTGTGAAAACTTGTTCTATTTAATTTGTAAAAGGGTGTATCATCATAATGTCAAGCAAACATACACCAAAAGCCATTCAGTCTGTATGACAGTCTATAAGTATGTGACAATCCATCCAGGAGCCATTAGTGAAGTTATCCGGAAATCTAATATGAATTTGCATGCCCTGCATTCATACATTCCAGAAGCATAATTTCAGAACAATGAATCTCATACTTACGTTCCACTCTGTGCCACAGTTTTCCTGCAAAAGAACAGGAGCCAGAAGAGCGGCAGGATTGTCATGTTGTAGTGCAGCTTTCTGTGTTTCACAGAAGTGCAGCAAATCCCCATCTCCCCAAAGTAACTATAATGGTATTACCTGGTCTTATCCACTTAGGTAGAACAACCACTCTGTTTATTTACAGTTAATTATTACCCCCCCCCCCCCCAGCTCAAACTGGTGTCAACATTTCATGAACACATCACATGGGGAAGTATCTGTTTTGGACAGTGGATTGTGTTAATAATTTAAAATGAAGAGAACGTAACTACTGATACAGTCTTATAATAAGTCTTTTCTTGTAATGAAGATAATGGGTGGGGTCTCAGGAGGATACAGACGCATAAGAAGGCAGCACATAATAAATGTAATCCATAATTTATTTTGAAATTTTTAAGTTAATAAATGCCAAGGAAAAAACTACAGAACTCACAAAAAAGTAAAACATTTGATTTCAGTGAAAAACTCCTATTATTGACCGAAAAACTACAGATGATGGGTCCTGTGAAACATTTACTCCTCAGTAAAATATGTGCAACAAGCCAAATATTACTGTGGAAATTCCACAGCTAGCAAATTTAGGAATCTTTGCACTGATATGTGAAAAGGAGGCCAAAAGTCTAAATTTGAGCAAGCATTGGACTTTGATTCCTTAACTATGCTAGTTAAGAGGACGATCAATATATTATTCTAGTAAGTCACATGACATGCCTTATCCAAAAGGGCAGTGAAGATTACAGGGACAAGCAGGCATAGAAGATGGATGGATGGATGGAGGGTAATCATAATTGGTTACTTGGATATTTAAAGGGGCCATATTATGCTCATTTTCACTCCACAGATAGGCTCTTGCAGGTCGGTGGCCAATAAGGATTGTGTTATGAGGTGACCTCACCATGTCACGGAAGTAAGGGTTGGAATTCCAATGAGGTGTTTCAGGCAGATTAGAGAAGAGTGGTTTCTGTGGTGAGAGTTACTCCGTTTGGTGTGTACTTTGGGCCTTAAGACTTTGCAGACCTTTTACATACACATACAGCTACGTAACACACTAAAAGAAAGGGAAAAAAACAGAAAAACATAATAGGGCCCCTTTAAAATGCCCTTTTGAAACACTATTGCTCAAGATCAGCTTTGGTCACCACACAAAAATATTTTCAAAATATAATTTATAGTACCTAGTCCATAGAATGACAACTATCTATATTTATTTTACAGTTAGCATGTGAATGGAAGTTTACTGTATAGTGAGCTCTGTATGTAGATTTACAGACATCCTGTTTACCTTAGACTTCTGGCTACCAGAATACCTCTTGTGATGGAGCTCTTCAAATTTTGCCCCAACTCTGTTTTGTGGAATCTGTTTTGAATGTGTTGGGTTCTTCCCACAGTTCAAAGTCACATGCAGTTAGGGTAAAATTGGTCATAGTTGGTGATACATCCTTGATCCCTACGATGGACTGGCATCCCGTCCAGGATGTACCCCAGCTAGAGTTGGGTACTTCAGCTCCAGAGAGTAAAAGTCTAGACCAAGATTTTGTTTCAACCAACCAGTTGAGACTGTGACTTTATGAAGGCTGAATTGCACCAACGTGGTTTAAGTAAGTAAAGTTTATTTATATAGCGCCTTTCACAGACAAAAAGTCACAAAGCGCTTCACATACAGTATAATATATGATTTGACATAGTTTGACATTATGACACACAAGTAAGAACATACATACACAGCACGGACGGTAAAAGCTCTTTTAATAAATAAATAAATAAATAAAAATAAGCTAAGTATCCTCAGCACACCTCAAATGCTTGCCTAAAAAGAAATGTCTTTAATTGATTTTTAAATGCTTCAGCTGACTCAGCAGCACGCAATGCTAATGGAAGGCTATTCCAAAGTCTAGGCGCCACTGCAAGAAAAGCACAGTCACCACGGGTCTTTAAGCGAGTACATGGCACAACTAATAGACTCTGCTGCCCTGACCTTAGTGTACGACCGGCTGTATAATATTGCAGAAAGGCAAAAATGTATTCAGGGGTTTGACCAGGGGTTTAACCTTTAAACTGGATTAAATCAAGATTTATCTACTAATCCCGTTGCACCAAAGTTTAAACCTAGTTTAAATTTAGTTTACAATTAATCTTGGTTAAATCTAAACCTTTGTTAATCTTAATTTAATTTCCACTCAAACCTAGATTAAATTCAAGTCTGTTGCACCAGTGAATTTAAATCAAGTATAAAGCTGGATTAGCAGTCATATTTAAACCAGCCCTCGAGGAGGTTTATGTTAGGTCTGTTGTAGTTTTATTGAAAACATGACTGCATTTCTTTGTTGGGTGTGATCAGAAGAAAGAATCCCATGTAGGAAAATTCGAGACAGGATAAACCCAATTGATTTTTTAAAGCAATAGTGAGTTGTCCATGCGGTACCGATTTACAAAAGTGTGTATCATATACCTCTCACATGCATGGAAGTGAGAGGAACTCTGCTGTACCTCGACTTATCCAGCTCCTAGTAACTTTGCATTTTAATGGTATAGGGAATTATCAGGTGGTTGACGGGGATCTTTTTGCAGTTCTGCTGAAACAGGCGCTTTCGTCCCGCCATACCGCACCTTACTGATTGGTTGACAGCGAGCACTGGCGCCAACATGGAAGTTACACTTAAGTGCAAAAACAGACGGAATTATTTTTGTACCCCAATTACATGTAATATATAAATTAATACGTTTTTTGCTCGTGTCTGCACTGGATAATTCAGTCGCTAACTAATATTCTTTTATCTAATATCGCCGGTGCCGGCGATGTAATTTGCCAGCAGGATAGTACGTTAGGCCTACACCATTTTTTAATTGTCTGTAAAACAAAAGATTGATGGGCAAATCTAATTTGAATCATGAACATGGCGCTGGTCCTGTAAGTAAAATAGGGTTAACACCAGCGTTCCCAGTAGCGGTGAAAAATAACGGATTATTTTATTATTTTTTTTAAAGTTCATGAGTCATTTGCATCAACTTTATTTAGGACCATATTTATTTAGGATGCATCATGCATTTGTTCACATTTCCTCGGAATCCATCATGGGGGAAGTTAAATCAATCCGATTTTAATAATAGTTTAAACTGGTTTATCTAATCCAGTGTTAAATTTAAGACGTGCAACTTATCTCCGATTAATTAAAAACCAGTTTAAACCTTGATTTACTAACTGTATAATTAGTCTAAACCAGGATTAATTTAATCCACGCTGGTGCAACCCAGCCTTTATGTTCAACTGGTTGGTTGAAACAAAATGCCGGTCTGGACTTTTACTCTCTACACCTGAATTACAAACTCTGACCCCAGCCTTGTGCCCTGTGCTGCCTGAGATAGGCTCCAGTGACTCCAGCAAGTGTATAGAAGATGTAGAGATGGATTATGGGAAAGGACCCTGCATTTGACTTGACTGACTTTTCCTGGATATAGCAAAACGTTCCCAGTTTTGGTGATCACTTGCCAACTTACTATTGATTTCACATGCAGAAAACACAGTGATTAAACTTTTCCTCCATAACAACAGCAGATGCAACACGGCACACCTTTACAAGCTTTGTGGCTACACAAAACCTTACACCATCTTCATTAATAAAGAGACTGAACAACTTTTGTGGTTAATGGAGATGATATTTATGCAGTCATACTTGAAAATGTCTTACTGAGTTCTGGGGAAGGTGTACATTTTCTTTTATATTTCCTAATTGGTACTTGTGACTAGTGACATAGTGAATTGCAACAGCAATAAAGGGAACCAAATCAAATCAAATCAAATCAAAAGATAAGTGCTTCTTGGGGACATCAGTTTGCAGCTAACTATTAATGAAGTTAGTTTCTGACTCACAACATTGTAGCATTTGCAACAAGGTTAAGAGCTTGTCATAGCATCCTCCTTCACTGGTATCAGATTTACTTAACACTGCATGAACAAAAACCTGCATGGTGCTTAAGACGTCTGTCATGTCCTTCAGCAGATCTACTCATTTTTAACAGGTTTCTATCAAAATTGGACATCACTTTCTTATAAAGGGAAGCAAAGACTGTACCTTCGTATTCTTACTTTTCGTATGTTGCTCATGGCAAGAAGGGTCCATAAAATGTCATTATTGTTATAGAACGCAATAGAGAAGCTTCCTGGGCCTCCAGCTTGAAAGAAAGCATCACTTCCATGCAGGATAAAAGACGGAATGTTAGAGAAGCAGCTAGTGGGTCCATCGCTCATCTTCCTGAACATTTCCTGTGTGAAAAAGTAAAACATTTGGTTTAATGGAGAAATGATGCAGTGTGTTACACAGGCCGCTAGCACCAAGACCAGGGTTGTAACAAAAACTTGGGTTGAATGGATTCCAGTTCTTTAATCATTTGGCACAAACCACAGTTGAGGTCAAGCCTTGTACTGTATAAATAATGAAAAATGACCAATTTAAATTACATAATTATATGATCAAATATTTGAGTAGAAATTAATAATTCCTTTAATTTGTCTGTGTTATCGGACCGAAATGAAAAATCAGCAAAACATCATTTCCTAATAGTAAAGCTACATAATTACCATTAACATTACTGAGCACATCAATGGCCCTGATGTATTAAAATTGTCTAATAGTTCACACTGTGACATCACTTGGCATTTTCTGCTTGTTCTTAACCTTTTTCTGTCCACAAAGCAGTGAATGAAAAGTCACGCATCAGACTGGGTAACAAAACCTGTACTTGGGTATGTCTGATGCTCTTAATTGCCTTGAATATTTGAAGAGTTCTGTCCTATAGGAGAGCTTTGCACATGGTCTGGAAAGTGCATAATTGTCTTGTTAGGCCCATTCTTCTCATCACCATCACATAAAAGATCCAAGTAAAAAGAATGCCTATTATATGGATGTGAGACACAAAAAGTCAGCTTTGACGTACGAATAGGCAATTCCCCAGATTATAGGCCATTATCTGACTATATAACTACAACTACTGGCAGTTTCTGTTGTGAATCTGGAGCCAACAGAAAATTTGCAGAAATTTTACTGCTGTCAAGCCAAAGACCAAGGTAAGCCAACATTTTTAAATGTTATTAATTAACATTTACATAAAGAAATGTGAAAGCTTGTTCAGATTGTGCTGATTATTGCATTAAACAACACAGCACAACAGTCTTAAGTATAACTTTCTCCAAAATCCTCACCTTTGGGGTTTAATGTGACTTAAATAAAAACACTGTGGGAATAAAACCAAATTCACTCCTGTAAAAATAAAACAGATAATAGTTTTTGGGTAATTTGTGCATTGGGCAATTTAAAGACATGCATCTCATTCGAAATGATATTTCTGTTTATGCAGATGAAATCTACTTCTCCTCTATGTGTACTGCTTCTCCTAGAGGTGGTGAATTTTTTTCAAGTAGATGGAGGACTGAAGGACAGAGTCGACTTTAGACAGGCTGTATGGAGCAGCCCAAAGATCCGGGAGGTACAGCAGTCGGTGTGGTCATCCGGAGGGACTTTGCGTGCGGCAGAATCGGACTATCCCAATCTGTTAATAGATACGTTAAAGGACTTTGGTGACAGTTATAGGGATCACGCCGGATTTCGGTTTCTTGTAGGACCAGGTTATGCGGTGGAAAAGTCCTTGAAAGGGATGCTTGGCAAACAGGGTAAGATGAGAAGAGCATCTCCTCAAACAGAAAAACGAACCGATGACTTGGAGAACCTTGCTGAAGGTCTAAATGGTTACAGGAGCAAAGGGGGGTTTACCTTCAGGTTTGGATGAACTTAATTTTCGTTTTCCCTCCCCTTGGTTGACGGTCGGATGACTAATGGATGAGTCAGCTTATCAGCAGATATTTAATTTCGCCTTTATTTACACTCACATGTGTATTTTTATCTGATCATTGTATTAGGCCTCACTGTGATGAACAAATAACCTTGTAGATAAAGTTATTCCTTTGAGGTTTGACTTTGAGCTGTAACTTATTTTTCTGTTATTCATGCTGTAAACTAAAGCAGTTCCCTTATTAATACATGATAACATTACTTTTTGTACCATTCTATATCAGGGGTGCAGATGGTGGGGGGGGGGCACATCCCCCCAGTTATATAGGGTCCCTGACCTGCCCCCCCCCCCCACTTTTGAAGGAAGGAAAAAAAAAAACTTCGATAAGCATCATTCCTGAATAGAGTTGGATGCCTAGATACCTGACCTACTCACAGCATGAAGGTTCAGATGTGCTGTGCTCACACACACCGGCTCTGTGTCTCCCTTTTCTCTCCATCTGCATGTAGACAAAGTGCACACCTTCCTACCATCCTGTACGTGGCTTTAAAATGTTCCGCTTCCCCGATGACCTACCGATTTAACGAAGGATAAATCAAACACGGAAGTCACTTTCTAAAACATTTCACTCAAAAACATATACTTGCTGCATTTGTGACGTCGTGTCTTCCGTTTGTATTGTATAGGTCTGGGTCCTGAGCATGTTTAGAACTGAGCTGCTTAAGCTGTGCCAGATGCAGTTTTGGTCACAAGGACCAATACAGAAAAAAGCATTAGGAAAAAAAACAAAGATCTGTCACAATGTTCTTACAATGTACGTAGACGTTAATTCTATGTAATTTATACCAAACTTATGTTGGATGCAGTTGTCCACAAAATATTCCCTATATCTCTGATAGATTTATTGCTTAACATAAAATAGCCTAAGAAAGAGTCATCACTTAATATGTAACATTACACTATACTGATTCTCAGTAGACATAAACTTACAATGCATTGTAGAGGAGGACATTTGTTTGTACTGTTGACCATATGATACCATTTGTGTAAGGTGATTTACAATAATAATCTCTTAAAGCATTTATGCACACTTTGGCCCACAGGTGGTCTTGCAGTGCTGCAACCAGAAATTCAGAGAAATTTATGATAGTGAACAGGACGCTCCAGCACATTATTTTCTGTGGTCTTTAGCCGCACTAATAATAAAAAAAAAGAAATAGTTTTGAGAATGTTTGAGCTCCTCCAACCAAAGTGCACAAGAATATAGGTTCAGTGGAGTAACAATGAATCAACCACACAGTGAATATGGTTTTCATTCTGCAGTGAACAACAGCGCAAGTGCTACTCATCACTTCTTTTGTATTTTTTAACACGATTTCAGAATTCAGATAATGAGCCCCACCTACCTAGTGTTGGATCACAGCACATGAGTCTTTCTCTTGATAGGATCCTGATCTCATTTGGAAACACGTTGCGTATACGTTGATGAATCACTCTCTGTGGCAAACCACTTTGTTGGCTATGTTCTTTCCCTTAAAGTAATTTTTGAAGAGCCTATCCTACTTAACTGTCAAAGATTTAAATACACTGCCAATGTTAATGCTTTTACACAATCACTGCATTACTCCTGTCTTTATCTTCGATATCACATTATGGGTCTTGTCTCACATATATTTACTATATATTTACTCAGTTAAAAGATAGCCATTCTATCTTTTTTGCAATTACCAGTTCAAACGAGATGCTGTCAGAACAACAATATATTCGCTACACTTGCCCAACACCCATTTCATCTAATGCCTACTACTCCCATACTCCCCAACCTCTACAATCTCTGACCTCAACACACTCTCCCCACCTCTCCAAAAATCTTTATTAAAAGGCCAACTTTGTGTGACTTGTACATTCATCAGATGTGCGTCATGTGCCACCATTAAGTGACAATGCTCAAATTTTGGTGTGATTTATTTAAAATATTTAAAAATGTATGGTGGAGTGGTGACTCTGAGGCTAGGGCTCTGTGCTGGCAATTGGAAGGTTGTCAGTTCAAATCCAAAGAAATGCCAGGAGTGGTTCTACTCTGTAGGGCCCTTGAGGAAGGTCCTTAACTTGCAACTGCTTCATCTTGGGTATGAGGTTAACCTACATCCAAGCCCTGCAAAGCAGGTCCTAACTATATAATTTAACTATGTCAAAATGAAAAATTCCTCATATCATCACATATACAATGTTCCCAGGAAGTTTGAAAAAGTTCCAACAAAAACTTTTTGAGGTATTGCATGAGTGTCTACATGGGACCAATCCCAAAAATATACACATTCCACATGCGGGGAATATAATTACTTATCAAAGTACATATGGTGAGTCCATTAAAAGATTAAAATTGTGTGTGGGATGAGCATTTTGATATGATAATGAAAACCTACCGGGTGAAGAACTTGAGCTTTTTTAAACTACAGGTCTGTATTCATGTACATTTTGTAACTGTCATTATAAACCATGCTGCAGAGAATGCATGCCCATAAGCATCTATTCACAAGGGTTTAAGACTGCACCATTTACATAAAAACATAAAAGTGGTTGTAAGATTAATTTACCCTGCAACTGCAGGGACTTCATTATAACCTTTTGGGATCTAATTTAGTCCTTTGTCTTTTACCATTATTACTGAATCATTTGAATTGTGTCTGTTTAGTCATTAACACACCACACAATGGCTGCTGAAACAAGATCATTTTCTAGAACGACTGGATGGAATAGCTGCTGATTACACACACTGTTACACGGATTTTTGAAGAAAGGCCAAACTATTTATCAGTTTCACAGATCTGGTTAGAGATATTCTGGAGTTGATCCATCCATTTTTTTCCCCCAGAGAAAAACCTCTGGTGGTCAATCATCAAAACTATGAATCATTTTTGTGTGTTCAATATTTTTACAGCCACATGAAAATAAGAATGAATCACAGAGTAAAAACTACTTCAAGTGATAAATCACTGTATTCATATCAAACATAATGCACCACAGGGTTTACGGTGAAGATATTAATAGAACAAAGATATTTACAAAGTGAAAAAATTAACTGCAAATCTACAAAAAAAGAGAAGGAAAAAAATAGTGGCATTATGACTACAGGAAATAAAAATTAAATAACATTTTTTAAAGGTGAAGACAGTACCTTAGTGTGACAAAGGTATAATTAGGTAGAGTGTGACATCTTGTCACTGCAGTCAGAGAGGGCAAGGCACTGGAAAGTACACATAAAGGCAGAGAACACATCTCATATTTAAAGTATCAAGAAGAGGATAATGGATTGGTATATAATAAATGATCAGTTCTGATCAAGTTTACTTCAGGCAAAAAAAAAAAAGTTTTATAAAACATTGTAAATGCATGAAACAAAAGGTGCAGTCCCATTATGTTTTGTTTTAGATTCATAACGCATCGTTATTGTGTATCTCCAATAAAGCAGGAAAATGCTGCCTTTTTGCAAGTCTTTGCAGGGCCCTCTGAGCGTTCAGGGAATACCTGCCTTGTTTAGCACGTTTTTTACACATCCCTACTTAACACCGTCGACAGGAAGGCAGACATTCTATCTGTAACTCTGTGGTCAGTCATCTCGGATGTGTTGTGCTCTGCTACAGGCCAAAGAAAAGCAATAACAGAAGAACACACTTTTAATCTGTTAAGACATGCAGCTGTATGCTAAGACTAATGTTCATTAACGAAGATATTTTGGTACATAAGATTTATATGACTGGTACTGCAATCCCTGCAATACTCGGCAATTCAAAACCTACATTTGTCTTAAAATGATAATGTATAAAAAAATATAAAGATCGGTGAACAGAAAAAAAAAATTCAAGTGATGCAGAAATAGGTCCATGGTTTCACACCGGCTGTATGCAGCTGCATTTGCATTTTAAAATGAAATTAAGAATGTAGTGAAGTAATGTCTTGATTTTTGTGCACCAAGTTTTATTCTATGCACATATGTCCTCCCCATTGCAGTGAGGCCGGGAAGGACCAGGTCCTCTTTACTCCGGTCTCTCTTAAGGAATTTGGCATCGTCTTCAAACTGCATCCACTGTTCATTGTTAAAGACATTAGGGTTCCGTTGCTAGTCTGCTACCTCTGAACAATGTCGCTGATCTCCTTGACAGAGGAGATCAGCTTTGTGAAGTCCTGCTGGGAGGCAGCGCCACCTGTAGCCGACGGGCAGATCTGTAGCTCCCGCAGACTGCTCTCCAGTTTGTTGATGGCTTCCCGAAATGCGAACTTGTTCCTCATCTGCTGGATGGATTCCACGTAGCTGACGCAATATTTGGACAGATTCTTCCCTGCCTCAAGCACGGCACTGTGGCTGCCGGTCTGCTCGGAGCTCCTCCCGATTGCGGCTCGCAGCTGCTCCGTGCTCCCGAGGACCATCTCTTTGGTGACGGCTGAGTTGGGGTGCCTCTCTTGCGGCTGTCGGGTCTTGCGCAAGGATTGGCGTGTCGTAATGAGGGGGATGAAGGCTGTGGCAGAGGTCTGCTCGCTGCTGGAGGACATGGACTGTGTCCCCATGGACGGCTGTCCGGATGCAGACATCGGTGGTGAGGCCTTCGTCGGCAGTTTAGTGGAATTGGTAATAATAGGTCTCTTGGCGCCCTCCACTAACCCAAGGGGCTTCCCTTGTTCCGTTGAAGGTTGGCTAACTGGGTGGGAGTCAGAGGTCTGTGGAAAGACTTTTGTTTTGGAATCCGAAGGAGGGTCTGGCGGAGCACTACGGGAGATCTTTCCAGACTTTGAGGATGAAGGGAGAGGTGGAGCTGGTTTGGCCTTCGGAAGCTTCCCCTTCTCTTTGGGTGCCTGGTGCTCCATGCTGCTCTTCTGCCGACGGACATGGCAATCCCCCCCCGCTGGCCCCGATGTTGGCAGCGCCGCGGCCTTGTGATGCTCGGCCTGCGGCCCGCTGTTCTTGCTCAACTCTCCATGTGCTTGACGGCTCAGCTTTGGTGTTAGATTTTTGGGGCTGGAACCAGGGCTGGACTCTGTGTCCTTGAAAACTTCGTCCATGTCCTCTGTCTTTTTGGGGAGCCTTGGAGGTGGTGTGAGGGTCCCAGCACGGGGGGTACATTCTGGCTTGTGCTCACTGGCTCTCTTACGGGGCAGGGCAGGTCTATCGTGTCGACCTCCGAAGGTGCCAGAATCAAACTGATGATGACCCGAGGACTGTGGATTGCGCGGCAGTGTCACGGACTTCCACTCAGTCCTGTCGGGCATACTGGAGGCTGAGGCAGAGCGGTGGAAGCGTTTCGAGTTAGACACAGAGTCTTCATCGCTCGGTGGGCTGGTGGCTGTCCGCGCCGCAGGGCTGGAAGCCAGGGGGCTGCCTTTCTTCCTGCCACACAAGGTCCCTGAAGAGCCTGGCATCCCGTTTGTGATGCTTCCCACACCGTTGTTGTTGGCACCCGGAAGCTTGCTGGGTTCGAAGCTGTTAGCGGCTTCATTGAAGAAAGAGGCACCGATGTCCTCCCTGTGGTCCCCCCCGGCGCGACCTGCCGCTCCCCCCCAGCGCTCCGCGTGCCCATCCTCCCTGAAGGAGCTGCTCCGTTTGGGCGGCGTTGGGGCTGTGGTCTTCTTTTTCATTTTGATGAGGCTACTGATGAACATGCTGGTCTTGGATCTGTCTTTGGGAAGAAGTCGGTCGTCCTCATTCAGGTTGCTGTCTAGGTAAGGCCTCTCCTTTTTGGGGAGCTTGGGTGACACTGCTACTGGGTCCATTGCATCTAAAACAAACAAGAGAAGCACACACTAAGAGTTTGCTACCCTGATTCATTCTAAAAAAAAATTAACTGAAATCCCAGTCAGAGAAACACATTTTTGGTTGCCTTGGAAACTGACATGGCCAGCATAAGCGCCAATACTTACTTGTACAGTCCCCGTCCTTTGGGTCTATGTTTCTGCGAAGGATCCTGATCTTGGTGGGCAGCTCGGGGGCCTGCAGCATTGGGCACATGCTTACCTTCTTCCCTTTCTTCCCCAGTTCCTTCTCCACCTCTGCAGGAGAGAGAGAGCAGCGCAGAAATAAGCAGCCCTGCTGACAGATACAAGCACAGGCCGGCTAGACATAATCTGTCTCCTAAACCACTTTAAAAGTACATCCTCAACTCCCAGGATGTCAAATGTCAAACAATTATGACTGCGAGAAGCTTCCTGCAAGGTCAGTGATTTTACAGGAAATATTACACATTGTTTAGGTAAAAGCCAATCAGAAAACGGAAATGATTTTGAGCGCTAATAAGGTGAAAGAGCTCAGTGTGCTTCAGCCTTTCACGCCAGCAGACTGCACTCACCATCCGAGATGCTGGATTCCTGGAACATAGTTTCAAATGCTTGATGGATTTCGGCAAATGATGGACGCTCCGCAGGGACCCACTTCCAGCCTGTTTGGGGGGGGGAATTAACATCAGAAATCTTGTAATATACAAAAAAAAAAATTTAAACGAAATCTGAAACATTTACATAAATATTCAGCCATTTACTTGATACTTGGTTGACAATAGTACACATTTATGCTCAGAAATTAATTTTATACATTACTGTATGGCTGGTATGTAACATAATGTGGAAAAAATACAGTCGTCTGAATAGTGTCTGAATGCACCCTATACACTGCTTCAATGTAGAAAGAGCCACGGATGCCCTCTCTTACAGACACTCCTCATACACTCCTCATACGCAACTCAAAGAGTAACACACTGAGAAGGTACCACAAAGATGATGGAGTATTCAAACTGAAGGGTGAAATAAGAGACAACGAGACAACTGTTACTGAGACGGCAGGGAAGCGGAACCCGTTGTGGGAGCGTAACAGGAGTAGAGAACTTACAGGCTCTCATAAGCTCGTAGACCTTCTCTGGGCAGCCCTCGGGGCGGTCCATGCGGTACTCCTTCTCTAGCAGCTCGTACACCTGGGACAGATCAATACCCGGGTACGGGGACAGACCATAGGTCGCGATCTCCCACAGTAGAACTCCAAAGGCTGGAAGTTTGACAAACAAGGAAGAAATTACAAATACAGCAGTTTAATTCCGCTCTAATACTCAGTATCATCTTGGATAGTTATACAAAAAAAATCGAATAAAATGCACAGGATGTTTTCTTCCCCTCTTGTAGTATAAGAGAGAGCTTTTCAAATCATACCATGCTACAGCTGGCTCACAAGCCACACCTACCCCAGACATCTGATTTAATAGAGAACTTGTTGTAGGCCAAGCTTTCAGGCGCTGTCCACTTAATGGGAAACTTGGCCCCAGCGTGGGCTGTGTACGTGTCTCCCGTCATCAGACGACTCAAGCCAAAATCCGCCACCTTCACCAAGTGGTTCTCTCCAACCAAGCAGTTACGGGCAGCCAGGTCCCTGAGAAGGACAGAAGGTCATGAGAGAGGAGCTTCTCACCTACCAAGGTACCTCAGACAGCGGCACACCGACACCACATTCTGCTGTTAGACCTTGAAGCTAGTCACCTATGGATGAAGTTCTTCTTCTCCAGGTACTCCATAGCAGAGGAGATCTGCGTGGCCATGTAGAGGAGCACCACGGCGTTCACTTCCTCCCGGTTGCACTCGCGCAGGTAGTCCAGCAGGTTGCCATGAGTCATGAACTCCGTGATGATGTAGAAGGGCGGCTCCCGCGTGCACACGCCTGCCGGGACCAGCGGGCCGATCAGTCGGACAAGCAGGGAAAGACAAGCGGAAAGGAGGCCGTTACAGCAACACACACTTCTGCTGTCATATGGGTCTTTCTAGCCTCGTAAAATAACGTGTCCTTGGTCACAAAAACTAACCCAGGAGCTGCACCAAGTTGGGGTGCTTGATTTCCTTCATGACTGCCGCCTCTTTCAGGAACTCCTCCACTTCCATGGTGTCCTCCTGCAGAAACGGAGCGGGGACAGTGGTCAGTTACTCCTGGAAGAGGGGTCCTGACAAGAACGTCTAAAGGCTTGTTAGGAGGTTTTACCGAACAATTATTCAAAAACCGATGACAGTAATGTTGGTGTGTGGAGTTGCTGCTGAACAGCACCTACCCTAATGTCCAGAGACCAGTACAAAAAAAAACCCCACAGTATCCACATTAAGTAAACTGACACATTTGTAATTGCAGGAATGCAGCACTAGATGGCAGCGCAGCACCAATAACTCTCATGAGAGAGAAGCGATTCCCATGGTGACTTTCAAAGATAATTTCAAAAACTCTAGCACTGGAAGGCTTTACTCCAGCAGTCTCTCATAATAAAAGTCTGTTTCAGAAGAATAGCTACATTGTAATTACCTCATCAAAACATATGTGAGGCAATTATTGCTTCAATCATGTGGCAGTTGAGGCAGAATTAAAAGCTTGTATACACTGGAGTGAACTGGGCTGAGACCAAGTGGGGCCGCTCGATTATGGTATAAATCATAATCACGGTTATTTTGGGCCAATATTGAAATCACAATTATTTAACACAATTATTCATTGACTTTGGAAAAATCATGCATTTAACGAACTTAAAAATTGTATTTTTGACAGCAGATTACCTTCAATAAATTTAATTCAATAAAAATTGTCTGGAAAGCGACGCCTTGTATTTATAGCAAGAGGAAACGGGACCATCATTGTGAAACGGGACCATCATTGTGAAACGGGACCATCATTGTGAAACGGGACCATCATTGCGAAACGAAATGCGGCACAATAACTGTTTTATCTATTTTGTTTTGATGATTTTTGGAAGCTAAAACCGTAACTGAAATGGCAGTTCGATTGATTGCTCAGTTCCGGCGACCAAGTATCTAGCAGATCTGTCAGTACATGAAGGTCCAGCCACTCTGTAGGTGCCTCACAGAGAGGAGATGTCGCTGACATACTTGCCTTGAGAGTTTTGACTGCCACCGTCAGGCTGTATTTCTTCCAGACCCCCTCGTAGACCTCCCCGTACTGGCCCCCGCCTAGCTTGTGCTTCATGGTGATGTCCGTCCGCTCCATCTCCCACTTGTCGTAGTTGGGCGACACGCCGTAGACGGTGGGCTTGTTGCGTTTCGGTGCGGGGTAGTGCAGCGTGGTGATCAGCCCGTCGGCCACTATGGAATGGTGATGCACCAGCTCTGCTAGCGTGTTGAAGCGACTCTCTGATGACACATACAGCTTTTGGGGGGGTGGGGGGTGGGGGGGGTTAGCACAGACAAATGCAAACAGGGGAGAGAGAAAAACATTTAGGTTCTTCGTGAAACATTTCCCCAATGTGCATGTCTACCTGAAAATTAAAAGGAATGTGTAGGAAGTATTCAGAAATGCAAACAGTTAACAAAAAACATTTCCTGAGTCTCTATAGGTGTCACTTAGTCAAGTAAACAGATCAGATTCAACTCCATTAATGTTTCTTGCCCAACATTAACAATGCAATCCAGGTCCACACCTCTCATGCTGCTCGTGTGCTACAGACCAGAGCAGTAGCCCAGATATGATGCTGGAGCAGACAACCAACAGAGGGCTTACTGGGAGACAGATGGAATTACTGTCCTTTCCCAAAGGTTAAATGTTCTTTCACAGGTATATAACTCTTCTGAAGCAATCAATCCAATTTCTCCATGCGGTCTTCAAAGTTATAATATCTACACTTTTCTACTCTAATGTTTGTTTAGTTATTGATTTCTGTTGATCTGGTTGGGTTTTCTGCTGGTATATGTACACAGGGGTATAAGAACCAGGGGAGCTGAGGGGGCGTGTACCCCCCAAAAGAGTTGGCTACTTCAGGTCCAGAGAGTAAAAGTCTAGACCAGTTGAGCATAATGAGTCACAGTCACAGAGTAACTCAACCGATTGGTTGAAACAAAATCTTGGTCTGGACTTTTACTCTCTGGACCTGAACTACCCAATTCTTCCCCCCAATATTCAATTTGGCTTAATTTGTCCCCCATATAAATAGACCTCCGCATTGACATTATTACCCTGTGTTCCCTCCAACATCGCATTCTCTCCTACGCCACTGTATGTACAATATTAACAGGTCATTTTTTACTTTGCACAATACCAGGCATGGTGGTGCAGTGGTTAGCACTGTTGCCTCACACCTCTGGGACCCAGGTTCGAGTCTCTTTCTGGGTTACATGTGTGTGGAGTTTGCATGTTCTCCCCGTGTTGTCGTGGGGTTCCCTCCGGGTACTCCGGTTTCCCCCCACAGTACAAAGACATGCTGAGGCTAAATGGAGTTATTAAATTGCCCATAGGCGTGCATGTGTGAGTGAATGGTGTATGAATGTGCCCTGCGATGGGCTGGCCCCCTATCCTGGATTGTTCCCCACCTCGTACCCGTAGCTTCTGGGATAGGCTCCAAAACCCATGTGACCCAAAAAAAAGGATAAGCGGTTTGGAAGGTGAATGGATGGATGGACAATTATAAGCACAAAATTTGTAAAATGGTTTCCATGTCTTTTCTCAAAGCGTCCACAACATGCTTTCATGTGCTCTCTGCATACCAGCTCTCCCACTGCCTTTACTGCAGGCAGCTCCTGCTCCACCAGCTCTTACGTTTCTGGAATTCAATGTTATCAAAGACAGAGGCGGCAAAGAGAAGAGTATTTACAAGAATAACTCTGTATCTATAGAGGGAGACTGATTTGGCGCTCCAAGAAAGCACGTCAGCATTCTTTTTTAGCTGTAACATTTTAGGTGCACTAGTCTGGCTTAATGTTTTGTGGTCAAGTTAAACAACCACGCTGCACAATAAACAGATAACGATGCATAAAGTTGTTACAAAATTGCAGGGGAAAAAAATGAAATGTCAGTTGCATAAGGGGGAAGGTGCGGGAATGGATGGGGAAAAGAAAGTAAGTGATATCAGGGAAAACAACTGCAGTCAAATGATCTCACTTGGACTGAATGTCAGCATTCCTCAAACATGCAATCACACACCCCCCCACCCATCAGAGAGAAACCACAACAGCAGGGATTTCATGTAACAAGGCTGGAATTTAGATTCTCCCCACTAACAAAACATTCATCATGCAACGGGCATTTGGTCAGCAAACATGCCGCTTTATCTGATGTGCGGGAAGCGCAGGAAGAAGCTGGCATGGTGACCATGGAAAGAAGCATTCTCGTTTTTGGCGACCTGTCCCGAACTTCTCAGTCCTTGATGTAACTGCGGTTACCGCACTGACACAAGCAGCTCTTATCTCCAAAGGTGAAGACTTATCTCCCTGAAGACTTTTATGGTGTCTACTGGGACGGGGGTCTGACATGACTCTGTTTCCTATCAAGCATCACTAGGCATTAGTACAAACCTGCTTCCCTCTCATCTACCATATTGTTGTCATCCAATGGTCACTGTCAACCAATGGTTACTAAGCTGTTGAAGCCAAAGTGACTGGAACTTTATCTGAGGACAAGCTAATGCAACTCGAGTGAGCTGCTTTTTCCAGCCCACAGCCTGGCTACCATGCTAAAGTAAAATTGGTCAGAGTCAGCACTGTTCCAAGGGGTATATTTTACCTAACCTACGCACGTCGTGTCTATGACGGCTTCAAATTCACTGCACCTTCAAGGGACTCAAATGTAGGTGATGTCATAGAATCAGGAGAACTTTTCCTTTTAAGGACGTCTTCACTCTGTTGCAAGTCATGTGGACAGTAGATACATCACGGTTAAATTATAATAATATTCTCCAGCAAAGGTAAAAATGAACGACTGCAAAAGTTTCTTTTTGCTAAATGTTGTGACAGCTGACTTTATGCATTTAATGCTTCTTTAGGATATTTGAGTTTAAGTCAGATTTTCACACCATCAAGAGGTTTATTCAAGGACACCGTTCCCCGCCTCCACCCCCCCCCCCCCAACTTTTCCCGAATGACCCCCCCTACTGACTGCGCGCACACACACCCTAGCGGCCGTGCTCACCTTGCCGTCTGACGCCGTGTTGATGCGGTAGTGGTAGACGCGGCCCTCGTAGCGCAGCGAGATGGACCTCTGGCCCGGGCTGCTCTCGCTCTCGCGCACCAGGAAGCTGCCGTTGATGCCGCTGCTCAGCAGGTACTCGGCGGCGTTGCGCGACACAGGCCCGTGGTACCAGCTGTGCTTCTCCAGGCTGTTGACGGGCGTGATGTAGTTGCTGGGCACCCAGCCCTGGCCGTTCTTGCTCTGCGCTTCACACCACTCGCCATTGTGGTTGTAACCCAAGACCCGGAGCTTTTCTCCTGAATAGTCGAGGCGACAATCACATTGTATCACAAGCAAGATCTCAGGCGATGTAAACTCAATGCCACTAAATGACAAACTATCCTACTCACTAACTCCTTCATTGTTTTCAGACCAACGTGAGCTAGGGATTAAGTTGTTTTCAGGTTTAATAATTTTGTATTTTTTTTTGTATTTTTGCACTAGTTTAGCACTGGTTACGTGTCACTATGTAGTTTTTAAAAATCACCAATCAGTTTGACAGGTTGCAGACCTGCTCAAGGGAAATCCAGACTGGGTTTATTAGCTGTTTTTACAAAACACGTAGGAATCCCAGATAGGGCTGGGTGATATCATGCATGCACAATGATCACCAGGACTTCAGATATGTTTATTAAACATAAGGATATGCCGAATTTATACTGGTCACTAACTTTTGTGTGTCATATAATGCCTCATTAATATTTTAGGTGCACTGCTAATCTGCTTACCAAATTGTGGGCATGAATAATCGCCCGTATAGTACCAAAAAGCTGGCGTCTGGCCAAATGTTTCGCCTGTCATCTGAAGCCCTGGTGATTATTGGGCATTTATATCTTATATCGATATCATATCATGATCGCAGAGGGAAGGGATAGTAAGCATGTAGAGCCCTTGGAGGAATTAGGGCTAAAGTCCTTGATTAGCAGCCCTACAGCGAGATGATCAGTCTGCCAGCCACGGGATTCAAACCCATGACCTTCTGGAGCACAGACAGCTAAGAACTCGGTTAAGATGCCCAACATGGGACTGGCTGTAATATGACATTAAGGGTCTGATTTTTCTTTGATCTGCTCAAAGAACATTTGAGCAGCAGGGACCTGTCTCTAGTGCAGTGTCTGAGACACGGCCATGTTGTTCTTCTGTCTGGGCTATGAAAACTGCAGGCGCGTCAGGGAATGCCGCAGCTGTGAGAAGCGGAGGGAGCTGCTTTGATGAGTCCAATCTGCAGCTTCAACTGTCAGAAAGAACCTCTCAGTCTAAAGTGGGCCAGAGCAGCACTGAAGCAGGCCTAGTGTCTAATACTGAGGAGCAACTGCTGGTAAATGCACTTCAAAACATGAGTTCAATAAGTATAGCACCTTTTCCGGCTTTTAGCAGTAGAAAAACCTTATTTCTGATGTCAGTATCAATGGTATTATTAGCATATCTAAGATGGAGCCATGGCAATTACTACTACTGGGTTGAAAATTGAAAGGGCATTTGATTATAGCTTGTGTTTATTGTTTTTTTCAACAAGTGACTTGATGTGAGAACAACCTGCATTTCAGTTCCATACCTTTGGTTATGCTGAGAGTGTTGTCCCCACTCGCCACAAAGTCATACAGTGCAACAAACAAGTTATGGTCATTTTCACTGGGCCCTGCTAGAAGGTTCTCCTTGGAGTTCCAGCGTGCCGCCTCCGTCAAAGCCTGTGGCTCCAAGTCCGGCTTCTGCAGGGCTTCTGCAACGGAGCACAGGTGAAAACGGACGTGAATGAAAGGCGAGAGACCAAAGCATGTAGCAAACGAGGAAGTATTCTGTAAAACTGCACACTGGAATGCGAGTCCGCGGGGACAGACGGGGCACTGGCGGGGCACTGGCGGGAATGTGATGCGTGAGGCACAGGCCATGGACCCGACTTACTATTCAATAGCAGCACTGGAGCCCAAAATTGACCTTAAACTGACATGCAATGCAACACATTCATATTTTTTTCCATTTTTACTGATACTTTGGTAATAAACATCACGTTGTTATTTCTGTAAACCGTATGTTTTATTTTAAAGGAAAAAGTCACAAAGCAAAGTAGTGCTTAAGAGAAAAAAAATCATTTTGTTAAATGGTACGTTATGGTTTTAAGAACAGCCACCAAATCCAGGTAAACATAGGAAATGTGGTCAGCCCCTATTCGGTCAGAGCATCAGTCCTGGCATAGATGATGTTTCAAGCTGTTGTCCTGCTTTACAAGTCTTTCATGCGGCACTGTCCCACTGAAATTCAGGAACCTAGTTCCTGACTCCGAGTTCCTGGGCCGTCTGAAACAGGACCTTTTGTAGCTCCTGCACACTTTCGTGATACTTTCCCACCACACAACAGGGAACTGTGACCTTTATGCTAAACAAGCAAGGGAGATGGAAAAAGTTTAGTTTAAACTTCACCGATACTTTCATAGGAAACTGCACAGCCACCCAAAATGGATGACGAAGTCGTCAAAGCCGTTCTCTTGGTTATTTGTTAGTACCTGGGGGTCAGTCGCGATCATAATGGGACACAGCCTTTTATTTACATTTTATTTATACGACCTGCAACATGTTTATAATTCATTATTAAATCTGGCCACAATATCAATCTTTGATTTTCCACAAAATAAAAACAGTGTAACGTTATTCAGCTAATAAAAGCTGATACGTTACACCACCCTCAATATTAGGCAAAAAGCATATCAGTTTTTGATTGAATTTTACGATGCAGAAATATGGTGACACAAGCAAAGAGGTATTTGTTATTATGTCTTAAATGTAAATGACGTACAAAAATAGTTCCATCTGCTCAATTTTTGCTCGGCTACTTCCATTTCTCTTCCCTGCACTTACACAAAACTCCATGTTAGCGCTGCTGCTTGTGGTCGACCAATCAGCAAGTCATCGCTGTAAGCGTCACCCGAGTGATGTCGACCAATCAGCAAGTCATCGCTGTAAGCGTCACCCGAGTGATGTCGACCAATCAGCAAGTCATCGCTGTAAGCGTCACCCGAGTGATGTCGACCAATCAGCAAGTCATCGCTGTAAGCGTCACCCGAGTGATGTCGACCAATCAGCAAGTCATCGCTGCAAGCGTCACCCGAGTGATGTCGACCAATCAGCAAGTCATCGCTGCAAGCGTCACCCGAGTGATGTCGACCAATCAGCAAGTCATCGCTGCAAGCGTCACCCGAGTGATGTCGACCAATCAGCAAGTCATCGCTGTAAGCGTCACCCGAGTGATGCCTCTGAGGAACCACAAGTTCCTGCAGTAGCAGCACGACAGAAGTTCTTGGTTGTGGAAAGAAGTTCTTAAAGTGGGAAAATGCCTTCTCTCTTTCACTCACACACACACACACACACACACACACACACACACACACACACACACACATTCTCGGGTCTCATCAGGTGTTTCACCTGATGTACAACAACGGTAATAAATAAATGGAGGCATATGTGCAAATCACATTGTCGTATCTAGTGTCGTATTTAGTCTGTCTCCAAAATTCCAACTAAATGTTTGCAGCCTATAGCTCTGATATGACTGAAAATGATCACAGTTAACAGTCATATTAGTACTTACTGCGTTTTGTACCACATTTACTACCTGAAAGCAGATGTTAACTAGGACAGTGTTCCAGCAAAGGAAGGAACACTGCCAGCAGAGTGCTAATGACATTTCACCAGGCTAATACAAATACGGGAGGTTTGGGAATAGACAGGCTGGCAGGTCTTCAGCATGGCTTACACTCACTTCCTGTGTCTAGCCTGGGAACATCAGCCATTTATCTGACATGGCTTTCTACAGGCACGCAAGCCCTAAGAAGGTCTCGCTCAACATCAAGGTCCGTTAAGAGGGTGAGGATCATTTTTAATGGCGTTCCCAGGTCTGGCACGTCCCTGGTCAGTGCGCTTCCCTCTCAGGCCTGACTCTCTCTTCCGCTAAGCCCGTGTTCTTCGAGGAACTCCCACTGCTCCATTCCTTGGCTCCCTGAAGCTCCTCGTTCTTGAGGGTCAGCTCATCTCAAAATAATCCTTCAGGGGGAATTTAGGATGTGCAGAGACAGCATGAACTGTGAAAGACTGTTCTCATCCCCTCAGTCACCAGAGTGCACATCACCTACGGGTCAGCACACCACGGCAAATTCTGTCAGACATTTTCATCAAAATGCAACGGACATAGTGCACAGACATGGTATTTAAAAATGCAGCCTACATAGCCCCCATCAAAAAATTTTGCCACAGACAAGTCTCACAAGAGACACATTTGTCTGTGCATGAACAGGTCGATGATCCGTGACTTTATTTATACAGTGAATTTGGTGGGAAACAAGCTTGCTCGCTGACAGACAGACAGACCGATAATTAGGGCGCAGCGACGGTGCCTCAGGGATGACTGGCTATAATAAACATTCCCGCAACATAGGTCTCTCCAAAAAGGACAATACATCTATACACCTAAAAACATACAGCACCACATCACTCCAGGACATGGAGAATTTGAATGAATCATTTCTATATCATAGCTAAGGGGTATGATTGAATATAAAATAATGTTTGATATTTAGTGAATGAGCCAGCTGGTTAGCAATGTTTATATCGATAACTGTAAACCAAATAAAATGCCACCAGTAAAAACTGAACAAAACTATGTTTCCTAGGCAAATGAAAACTCAGGTCCGAGTCAGATACCCCCGTACCTCGTCTCCTGAGAAGGAAAACAGCCAGTTCATACTGCCACTAGGGGGCACTCAATCACACCAGCTTTACTTCTTCAAATGATTCCAGGTTATTTCAGCGCAGACCTTTTGAACAGATACTGGAACTGGGTCAGCAACATTTTGACTATTTACATTTATACTCCAAATGGGAGATAATAAAATGGGTAATCAATGCTCCCCCGCCCCCCCCCAAATTCTCTTAGCACTACCGAAATATTGGTGAATTACATTCTTCAACCAAAGGCGATACGTTCATTGGCTACATTCTGCTAAAACACATGCATGATGAGAATCTCACACTTAATGAATGTCAGCGTGACTGTTTTCAGCCAGCATGCCATTGGAACTGGCCAGCTGTGCCGTGAGTATATATATGATACATTTTTGAAAAGCAAAATTTCATAAAACATACTTGATCCTGAACCAACAGGTTGTCAGCAATGTGATACATGTTACTGGAAGGAGCCAATAAGGAGTATGTGTTAATCAAAGAAACGCTCTGGGTTAATTATCCCATCTTAATTATATGGGATAACTAATAGCACAAGCGTGCTATGGCAGAAAAAAGCCTGGGGGACACTGTGCCAGGGATGGTCAACGTCAGGCTTTACACACATACGGGATTAGCAGCTATTAGCTGTGCCAGGGATGGTCAACGTCAGGCTGTACACACATACGGGATTAGCAGCTATTAGCTCTTTCACATGTGATATAATGTGCACTGTTACTGAATGACTAGTTTCATAACCAGTTAATGCTACCGCACAAATATTTTAATAGAATGATTAACTTTGAAGGTTTTTTATTTGATATGATTAATGACAAATGCAAAAAAAAGGATTGGAAAGTTTTTCCAAAGGAAGTTCAAGGGATGTTTTCTAATGCTTGTTCTTTTATTCAAAAATCGCTTCCTTCCATGAGAATGCAACACTTTTCATTCTGTCAGTAGCACCACCAAGGCCACTGCTAAGACGGATTCCACACAATCAAGAGATGCAGTGCTGCCTTACAATGATTCTGATCACAGAACTATTATTCAGGCAATTAAAAAGATTTTTACTCCATGCTAAGTGATTTTGTCAGAATAAAGTTAACAGAAATGTTAACTGAGTAAAAATATGATGAAACTGAGTAACTTAATCTTGGGTGCACATCGTCTCTTAAGTTCTTGGTTCTTTGGAAATGACTGTAAAGATAAGTATGGTTGTTTCGCGTTTGCGAGTATCACTGGAGCACGATGCGACCGCTGTGGTTTCTGTACTTTGCCATCCTTACGGTCATCGTGGTCTCCTTACGGTCATCGTGGTCTCCTTACGGTCATCGTGGTCTCCTTACGGTCATCGTGGTCGTACAGTCGCAGTGCTGCTACAAGTCACCAGCTACATCCATCCAATCAAACGAGGCGAAACGCGAAGACACTATTACATCAGAGGTGTTACAGAACATCCAAATTCTTGATGATAATTCTGGTTCTCAACGTTCAATCAAAATGAAAACTGACAGGTATATATATATATATATATTTTAAATTCTTTGTTATTTAAAAACTTTCCAGTGTGCAATGGGCTTATACTGAAGAAGGAAAGAAAATGTATAAGGTGTACAAGATATATGTCTACATTAAGGAGTCATTTACGGGCTTATCACTAGAGAAGCATATCCTGCGTGCTCAAGCCAAAGCTACAGGTATTATAAAGAGTCTGACTGCATCATTTGAGATGCCTAAGGGGAAACATTAGCTAACGGAATCAATACTCTCCTGTGGCGATGAAGCCCCAAAACGCACTGAGCGGTGATCCCTCATGGGTCGTGCCTGAGCTGTTGATGGCCAGAGTCAAACCACATTCATGTAACGCTTAGTACGCCAGCACTCTGGCCTTTCCAAATCAGCTGCATTAAGGACAAACAGAAACAAACATTTCCAGCTGTTTGTTTAAATTCTCCGATGTGATGTTTTTAGACTGTTATCCCATTACCTCCCAATCTGGACCGACTAATCAAACCCAATCCCAACAGCGCCTTGACACACAGGGAGGTTGGCACACGTCACACACACCTACTCAATCCCTCTCAGACGCCTGCAGCCTCGCTCACAGGGGCCAGATGAGGGCAGCCATCCCGACTGGGCAAGCTGGGCAAGATACCAGTCCTGTGACCCGCCTGTCAGAATGTGGGCCTGCTCACCAGACTGCTTTTGTGGCACAGTGGGGATGTACCCCAAGTGACCAGGAGTCCTCCGAGATGGGATTCAAAAACATGGAGGAAAAATATGGCTTTGTGGAATCTAGTTGTTGAACATAATGTACGTAAACAAAGGGGTAACTCACACAGACAATATGCAAACAGCTTGTTCTAAATGAGTTTTTGATTAAAACTTGTAAATGTTTGTCTCTGTTCGGAAAAAAAATGTGAACAATGTTAGGTATACTCCACTGCTGCAGCACTGCTATTCTTGGTAATTAAATTATTTATTGGGGGGAAATTCACTGGCAAATTGCGCTGAATGATTTACTTTCCTTTGTCAGAGTGATAAATAAGACATCAGTAACATGGCTCATCAGTCAATAAGGTTTGGCCATCAAGAGCAATGAGACCTATGGCTTTTCGCTGACTCTCAACAGTTATATTCACTTTTAGACCGACTGCATCTCCAACTTGCAGCTGCAGATGTGAATTATTTTGTCGCCTGGTAACGTGCCACACATTCAGACTTCGTATGGGATGCAAAGGAAAATCCCAGAGAGGCTGCAAGCCTCGCAGATCCGGCCCAGAGCCTCGCGGAGCTGAACCCTGCCAATGTGTCTCTCAGAGGAGGCCAACAGAGGGCCAACAGGCCCGGTCTGAGGTCAGGTAAGGACCAGGAGTCACCGACTGGGAGAAACTGAGGCTATGCACTGGGGCACAACTGACCTCCTGTCAGAGATCAGGCTTAATGAATAACTGTAAGCTCACATAACGGCTATGAGCAAGGAAACTGCACCTCAAACCAAAGAAGAAACACTATAAAGTGAGATAGAGACGAATGTAATAGAGATGAGAGCACTGCAAACTAACAGAATAATAAATTTACCCACATACTTCTTGACGGCCTCCTCAAGTTCCTCACCTACCTACTGACCGCTGAGGAAGGACTACAAATACTGTAGAACCTGAGCCACCCAGAAATCCTTAAACCATTAAAACAAACAGCAATCAATCATCTATAGAAAAAACTGAAGGTTTTAGTACTGTGTGCTATTTAAGCTTACAGCCCAGCTAAATTCACATGTGGAATTCCTACAGTGGGCAGCAGCGTTAATAGATCTGAAACACAGGACTGGTAGCTTTCTTCATAAAGAAACAGATTTACAAAACTGAGGTACAAACAGGCATGTTTTCATTTTCGCCCCCAATCTGGGTTAATTACAACCACAGGGAAAGAAAGCAACATAATCAGGTTAAATGCACTTTTACAAAACACGCTGTTCTTTTCATTTACGCTACATTTACAAACCTAAATCTGAAGAGTTCATTTAAGTTCAAACTCTCTTTTTACTATGCATATGCAATTAGGTATAAATTTTTGGGCAATTGATAAACGATCAAAGGAATCACCCAAAATCAAAGGAATGACTCCAAACTAGCTTTATAGTCCAGCCTCTGAACATCTTTCGCTTATTCCCTAACTGAATAAACTTTTATAGAGCTCTCAAACATGACAGCAAAAAAACAAACATCCTACAAACAGCCGTAGAATGAAGGGCAGCATATGCTTGGCTAAATGTCCCTAGATACAGAAAATCAGCTAATGAATAATGGGGTAATGAATAATGGGTACGTTACGGACTGGTGCAACGTGGCCTTTGGTGTGCTAATTAAGTTTTATTTTTTGCATGCTCCAAGTTAACATCTGAGACAAATCTCTGTGAAATTCAAAGAAACCACACTCAAACTGAGACGTTGAGCTGGCCTGAAAGATCAGTATTTGTACATAACAGGCAGCGTACCAACATTGTCACCTTGTATACACTTCATGATCTAACGTCTGTCAAGATGTCGGCATCGATTACATACTGATGACACATATTGTAAAGCATCCATTTTTCCTGGTGACACAGTCATGGGATTTACACTAAGCTGGCAGATTCCTGAGCATGCCCACATGCTCTCAAGAACGGTATCCATAGTGACCAAATATACACACAAAAACAAAGAAACCATCCAGCAATGAAAAATTATACATGCACATTTTAATAAGTGCATATTTCAATGCTTTATGCAAGCATAATACACTAGAAGACAATAGAATAAAACATGCAGCATTCCTTGACTACCCCCCCCCACCCCCCACCCCCGTTCACGGCACCTAACTTTTAGCACCCCCACTCCTTCCTCCCCGAACTCGTGAGGAGATTGCGGCCTTGCTGTGGAGCGGCCAAAACTTTCCATTCCGGGAAGCCATCTGCGTGCCTGCAGCCTTCTGTAACGCAACACGCCCCGAACCCCCCCGTCCCCCTGCCCCCCCTCCACCATTGCTGCTGCCCCACGCTCACCTTCGAAGTAACAGCTGGACGACGACGACAGGCCCTTCTTAGATTTACACCCCACCAGCTTCAGACAGATTTCCAGCATTTTCATTTGATTCTTTTCAGTCCCGCTATAAAAATCCAGCTTTTCCCTCCGGATCCGCTTGCTTTTCACTCCCCCTCCCCCCCCAACAGTCTTTTTCCGTTAGTTTTTCAACGTTTTATATCGCATACATTTAACACATATGCAAAAGCGAACAAAAAACAACAAAAGCAAACTTTTACATCCTTAAAGAAAGTTTGTCTATGTCCCCCTCTTCCTCTCTGGTCCACGGAGACGGAAACCAGGTCCTTATTGTTTAAGATGTCTGCCGGCTCTTTAATCCATGGCGCTCCATTTAGATTCCTCTATGCCGCTCACTCTTTGTGGGAGCCGTTAAAGCGTATCCTTCCGTAGGAACGGCACATGGATGCGTTAGCTTAGCGAGGGCTACGGCACTCTTCTGTCCAGCCATTCCTTTCCTCTCCTCTCTCCCCTCCAGCGTCCGTTAGCAGGCGGAGCCTAGGGACTCGCTCACGCTCCACTCCACTCTGCCAACAAAGGGCCCCTTTCAAACGCAGCCTGTTTGACTAAATGACATCAGCTGTTTGGATCCACCCACCCGCGCGCGCGCACACACACACACACACACACGCACGCACACACACGGATGGACAGACACACGCAGCACATTTCTGAACTTTAAACTTTTCAGATCTCAGGGTGCAAGCTCTGCCACTCTCCAAAGAAATCAAAAAATATTTTTTTTTAAAAATTAAAAAAAAAAAATTAAAATAATCCCCTTTCTCTCCGCAATCTGGGATATACAGTGTCCACCGTATAAAACGTTGATTTAAATCACAGAATCATAAAGCCAATAACATTAACTTATATAAATGTGCCCTTTTGGGACTAAAGTTTACAGATATTGTTGTACGAGACCATAAGAAATGTTGCTCACTTTTCTGAGGCAGCGTCAACATCTGCTGAATAAAACACACATTCTGACACCCCGGGGTATCTAAGAAAGGTCAGAATGTACTCATAAGCCCCAGAGATCACAGCAGCACAAACGATTCTTCAATGTACTAAAATGTTGTTTTTAATGATTCCTTTACTAAATCTCTAGCCTGTTAGAGCCATTTTCTTTTGTATACAGGCTCTTTTGAACTAATGAAAGCGATCCCTACATTTTTTTTTTTTTTTTTAGGAAGCGATGGAGTGTATCGTTGTATTCTTCCAAAGAATGATCTTTCGTGTTTGCCGGAGGCCTCAATAAACGATTTTGTGAGGAAAGTCAAAATTTGTAGAACAATAATAAGACTGAGAGGAATAAGACATGCAGAAATTAAAAAGCCGTTTCAAGACAGAACGACCACAAAAAAAAATCATTTCACAGCCCCAAAATACTGTCATTTGTAATCTTGTCTGTCCATTCTCAACAGATTAGGAGGACTACCTCAGTGAAAGTGTAGAGTTCTTTTTTATGAGAGCAGCAATGGAATGTATAGAGAAAAATCGGCCTCATTTGGTTGAGATTAGCACTTGAGCCTTCCTAAATAATACTGCGCAGATCCAATGGACAGGCGAACGCAGGCCAGCTCTGTGAAGTCACAGGCAGAGGCCCTTTCCAGCGTCGTCCGGGAGACCAGCTGCGGCTTTGCGATGCAGGCCAGCCTCCATGGGGACAAGCGACTTAGATCATGGGCTCTAGCTGGCTTCGGCTAGCGGCTCCAGACTGGCCGGCCCCAGGGTCCGACCCGCAGCCTACAAGCCTGCTGGCTTCCGACAGCGTCTCCGAGAATTTCCAAGTGCAAGGGGGAAAAAATCTTAATACTGTTGCCTGGTGGGTCTGCTATTGTACTCTAGATTGTTTATGGAAAAATGAACTGCAAGATACCTACCTATACCATCCAAGACAAGAATGCTAAGAATCTGGGGTTGAGGGAGGGGGTGGTCATTATTCACCTTAATCAATCTGTCACATGGGTGCTACATTCTGACATTTGTCCCCGTCCCCTCTCCCCCCACGACACAAATGCAAGAAGTTCTCAATCTCGGCGATGTGGAAATAACTAGGGGGCCGACTTCTTGCCCCGACCTCGGACGCCGGAGCTAAAAGGGAAGGGGGGTGGGGGGGGAGGAGGCACATAATTCTGCAGTGAACTCATATGAGAATCAGTCAGTGCCGCGATTTATTACACTGCTCCTGGTATGTTAACAGCTAGCTGACGTAAACAGGACAGTTTGAAGCCCCCCCAACTCTAAACGTCTCCACGGAACGGAACAAAAAGAAGCTGAAAATGTGCCTACGATTAGGAGCGACTGTGTTTTATGTTGGTCTGATAGCCTTTGGGGGTCATAAACGCTCGTGACTGCTAGCGCAGCGGTTAAGGCTCAGCGTGTAGGCGGCTGGTACCTCGAATCTAGCAAAGGGCCCAGTTCAGAAGCAAGAGTCTTCCATCTGAATTGAGGGTTAACAAAAAACTGTCTAAAACTTTCAATCGCTTTGAAAAAATGAGCAGACTAAGCAGCAGAAACGACAGAGGGACGCGCTTATTTAGAGCCAAACGAGAAGCAACAGTGTTGCCCCCCACCCTGAACACCGTGCAAGGAATCAGCCACGGGCAGACATCACCGTGTTTCACCAACGGGCCTTTTCGGCAAACAAGGTAACGTAACAGTGCGTCCTTTCAAATGGCAGACCGACTGGAGGCTGGGACTCCATGTTTCAATGCCAACCGGAGTATCTTGCGCTAATCAATTTGCGTAATTTAAGTCGTAATTTTATTAATCTAGTAGACGGACCATAATCCTGTCACACTGCCACTGGGAAGAAAACAGGGATGTATCAACACAAAATGGTTTCTAAAGTGATTACACATTGGAGGTGCCCAGATCTGGTGTATTTTCATGGGGGGGGGGGGGGGGGGGGGGGTCCAGGGTTTAAGAAAGATTGAAAAGCCTGCTTAAGGGAACCACAGAATTAATTTCTGGTAAGAGGTCCTAAAACGCAGAATCAGTTAAATCCGAAACGTCACATGCAGAATGACACGCGGTTTAGCAGAGGAACACATACAGGCCTAGCCGTGGATACACGGCCCCCCTTTGCAGAGTAGCCTTTCAGCACTGGGCTGGCTCTCACATCAAGGCCAAGCAGAGAGAAACAAAAACAGAGCAAGCCTAGGACACATTCCTCTGTCACATGCGGGTCATGTGACCCCCGATCAAACGCAGGCGATACTTCTACACTGAAAAACAAACACTACGGACAGAGCTCTTTATTGCCATGACGGCAAAGACAACTTTTGCGCAAGAGTGCAGTTAAAGTGTATTAAACGGCTCTAAAGAGCGCTGTATGGGAAGAACTGCAACCCCTTCAGCCTTTACCATACACTCACATGCAAAATCTTCAGGAGACAAATATTACAGTAAACAGTTATCCTTAAATAACCCAAATGAACTACAGAAGGGATCATGAACGGCACTGACAACCGTGGTCTTCCTCACAGAGCCCGTGTTCCTTTTACAGGTTTATAGCATCTGTAACTTGCCAATCAAGGGAATTCTTAAACTTAACACCTTTTACCATTATGCTTCCTCTCTGCCAAGAAGTCTGGCATTTATAAGAAGCCAGGAGGAGACAAATTTGTCTCCATTTCCTCAGCCTCAGCATTTGCCCTCAGATGGTAAGCAGTCACCTCTGTTTCTGTAAGGTCCCTATCTACAGAACTTGTTTAATATGTAAATTTACCATATTGTCCCTTAGGCAAAGTCAGTCTGTCAAAAAAATGTTCATATGTGGTTGAATACATCCAGTGACATTCTCTGTCCTCAAACCTCTGCATTTCAAGCTTTGGCTGTACTTTGTATTAGACGGAATTAATTTTACTTTTATTGCATATGCTTCAAGCATCCGAGGCCTTAGAAAAACAGAAACACCCACCGGGAAAAGCCAGGATCTAAGTGGATTCTGCAATGTATCAAATTTCAAAATAGACGCCCGCAAATTCTTAGTGGTGACTAACGAATTAAGATCCCTTCCAGGCCTGGTATAGCTTAACCTTCTGCCTCGTATTATTTACAGGGTCTCTGCCGTGTTCCTGTAATGTGTACGGCCCCTGCAGATATAAGGGAAACAAAGAGATGCAACGTACTGACTGCTGATTTAGAAGAGCGGATCTAAAAGTTTGAAGGAGTTCTGGCATAAATGTGGTTACTGGACTGCATGTGATGAAAATGACAGACTTACAGGCAGGCGTCTGCTGTACCGGGCCTGGGGGGGGGGGGTTTGGGGGAGCGAGCAAGAGAGCACAGCTGGAATCTCTCCTGAAAGCAGCCCCCCCCCCCCCCCCCGAGCGGCCCCCGTTATCACCCTGCCTTCTCTGCAGGGCTCCTGACTAGCCGGGGTCTGGCCACAGATCCCACCCCCAGCCCTGCCCCCCCCCCAGCGCTCTTAAAGTCCATACATAAGGACTGCAGTGAGCACATCTGTTAGGCTTTAAGATCACTGAAATAGGGGGATACTCCGCGAAGCAGGCAGCCCTCTGTGGGTGATGCACACAGGAGCAGCGGCCGCTAGCCAAGCTAACGCTAAGCTCCTGGCTGCGGGTCACACTTGTCCCATCTTACAATGTCCTTTAAAGGAATAAGCAATTCTGTTCATTCACACAGAAGAGCACTTAACTTTCTTACAGACTGACTTTTCTCCTTTTAGTACTTTTCTTACATGGATAGTAAACCCAACTAAACACAGTATTTAAGTATAACTAAATCCAGATTTTTTTTTACGGCTGATTAGGGAGAGAGAGCATGAGAGCGAGAGCTCGGATTGCAGAAGGAGATTCCCAGCAGCGGCGTTCGCGGTGCCATTTTAGCGGTGAAAGCCAGTGTCTGTGAAGGGTTAGGGTTAGGGTTGGGGTTAGGGTCAGGGTTAGGGTCGGGAACGCGGCTGCACTCCTGCTCCGATGTTCACCGGAGTGTTCAGCAGGTTTAGAGAAGAGGTGAGGCCACTGGAAAGACGGCTTTCGCTCACTGTGCGCTCAGACATGCTGGGAAACGGGCCAGGGAAGCCTCCACAAGTGGTGCCCACCATCTGGAACCCCCCCCCGGAATGTGGAGAACCCAGAGATGTGATGCTGCAAGCAAAATGAACTCTGTGCCTTCAAAAGCAGACCTACATGAGCGGTCCCGCTTTCTTTCCCCCCCACCAACACATGAAAACACGCTCCCTCACCCTCACCTAAGCGGCCCGGCCCAGTGTCCTCCCGTCTCCGGCTCCACACCGCCTCCCCCCTTCGTTGGGCCCCCGCGCTCCATGTTATTCTACTCCTTGGCCTAAACTCCACCCACAGCACGAAGCAACATCTGCCTTCTCTACACACAAAGCGGGGCATTGGATAGCGAGAGTGCTGCCCAAACGCAGCAAGAACCACGGCAGACTGGAGGTTAGGATGTCTGAGGGTCCAATGAGTGAGCGAGCAATCTGGCAGAGCAAAGACGCTAGACATGATCTCCAGTGGATATTTTACTATCCCCTGTGTAGACTTTACTATCCCCTGTGTAGACTTTACTATCCCCTGTGTAGGTTCTAAAGTAGAAAAGATGCAAACTATTGCATAACAAAACCAGGAAAATCCAAAAAAACATCAACACATGGAAAACAGACGTTATGCACAGATATGAGTCCCTTATGCTAATTCAGAGAGTGCAGAGAGTACAAAGGTGCAGATTTCAATAAAAACGTAGAGTGAGCGTATAGACTAATATAGTGAGCACATGCATTTAAAAAAATGACTCATCGATGCATTAGGATGTTACTTTACTGGAGAGGAAACAGTGCTCTACCTAGTAATTTGTGTTTTGTTTCCTGCTAGACATTGCCAGAGAAAACCACCATGGCATGTGGAATGTATGAATAATTACATTAAAACTGATAATGTGCAAAGTCCACAAACCTAAACTCACTTTAAATATAAACTCAGATAGGATTATTCTTCTGGTAATATCAAAGAACAACATTTTTGAGAAAGTTCAATGTTTGGATTACATGTAACTCACTTTTCAAAAGATATACACTCTGAACAAAATGAACTTATCAATCTTGAGTGGAATTAACGTTTCTGTCTGCACCACATCAGCCCTTCTCCCTCCAGTGGCCTCTCAGAGCTCAAACCTTCCCACAGACACGCTGGAGATTCTCACTTCCGCTAAAGCCGCACTTTACCTAGACTCCGTCCCCCATTTCCAGGTATTGTGGAAGCTCGTGCTTTGGGGATTCCCTACGGCTGTGGTGGGAGTCCCAGGCTATTATGCACTCTTGGGTTAAACATCCTGTGCACCTCACAGGTGCCTCTATAAATAACACTGTCCAAAGCATTGAGGAAGTACCTCACGGAAGAAGAAGCTATTTAAGTGCACAGTGAAACGTAACAACACGATCAAACATACACCATTATACTGTATATAGAAACAATGACTATATCAATCCTCTATTTATGTTACAAACCTGACCACAACACTAAGTCCCGCAGAAAGGAAAGAACCATTTCTCCACATTTTATCATAGACCATGGATGCAAAGCACATTTAAGCTATGCCATTTTCATTAAATCAATTTCAATCCAACTTAAATATTTGCAAATTGGTTTAAAAGTTGAATTTCCGACTAGATAATGTTAACATTTAGTAATAAAGACCAGGATACAAATTCGATGGCAAATATTTTTGTTCGAAATGATAACGTGTGTTTGGGTGATATCTATTGCAGCTGGATAGCAGGAGGTGACAGAAAATGATGTAGGACTTTTGTAAAAGCAGAGAATGTTTCCAGACAAAAAACATTTTTGCATCTGAACAATTCTTAGTACAATAACTCAAAAAGTATCTTTCAAACTTTGCAGATGTACTGTATGGGTGAACTGGAAATGATCACATTTTTAAACAAAGTGTTACAAAACTGGAACAGCGTCGCATAGCGACACCAAAGGGAAGAGCGACTGCTGATGACATTTGATGTGATAAGTCAAAAAATATTTGACAAGTCTTGCTCCAGAAAAACAACTAAGACAACTAATGCTCCAGAAAAACATTACAGTAGTACCTCAGTTCTCGAACTCATAAGACCTGGAATTTCTTAAAAGTCGAACCAACCAGTTAAAAAAAAAATTACCTAGAGCTCGATCTGAATCTCAGAAGTCAAACCATGAACGCCGACCTAAGATAACTTGTACGCGCGGGGAAATGAATCCATCTCTGCGGAAACAAAGGGTAACGCTTCAGTCTCAGTCTTGCATTAGTGTAAACATGCACGATGCTATCACAGCTAACTGAATACAAATATTAAGACAGTAAAAATACATTTAGACAATGACAGACAGCAGAGTCCTGCACGGGTCCAGTTTTGGAGACCTGCACCCGCCCGCACCCGCACAGTACAGCACCACACCCACCCGTGCACCCGTGATTATTTCAAAGTTAAATCCGTGACAAGCGCTAGGCCTACATGAATTTTGAACTGAAACGAAAAAGTCCGTTTAACTCAAAATCAAATCAGATGGCTATCCATCTAGATCAGATCTAAGCTATCCATACTGTGACGAGCGTGAAAGAGAGAACACGACGACACGCTTCAGCAAGGATTCAGACGTGTATGTGAATGTTTATCGAAGCGGTTATCTAATGGTGCATTCGTTTTTCTCTCGGAACTCGGAAATTCCGAGTTGAGTGACATCACGTCCGACAATCTCCCGTTCAAGCTACCACATCTCGGAACAAACATGGCTGCCTCCATGAACACGCTGCTGTGTGTTGTCGCTTTATATTTTACCAGATTTGGAGTGAGATTATTTTTTCCGAGAGACAAACAAACATGAAACACGAACTAGTCAAACCACATTAAAAGCTTTATTAAATATTTTAGCACATTCATAGCAATATTCTTTTTTCGAGAGGCAAACAAACTACAAACAAGCCAAAGACACTAACAAGTCTGGTAAAAATCTGATATTGCATGTAACACGTGCAGTTACATTTATAACTATTAATACATTTAACAAAATAAACATTTTTAAAGATTTATAAAATAGAATTACTGTTGAGTGTGTAAGCCGCCATATTGAAATTACATCACAGGGGCAACTCGGACAACAAAATCTTGTCCGACGTCAACGTCATAAAAGAGGCGTGTTTCCGATGGGAAGTGACGTTCCCTGATGTTTTCATCCGAGTTCCGACTTGGGGAGTAATAATCGAAAGCACCATAAGGTACCCTCGACATACTGAACACACTGTGATGATGACAATTTGTACATGATAGTCTAATACATAGATATTTTCGCTTATGTTATTTTTGCAGGCTACAATACTGTTTTGATTGACCTGCTACCCACCTGTGTGTAATGAATTACCCGGCCGCATACCCGCCCGTAAAATTTCAGAACATTAAAATCCGCCCGTTTCAGCAACTATCTGTGGGTACTAAAAAGGTTCAGTTCTCTTGACAGATATTGTATGCAGTTTAACTATTAAAAATGTTTCTAAAAAGGAAACCAATGAGTTTTCCATTTTAAAACACCTGTTTTTTCCTCTTTTGAATACTTACTATTGCTCTTTAATAAGACAAAAGTATTTCTTATTCGATTACTTGATTAATCGATGGAATAATCCATAAAATACTCGATTACTAAAATAATCGATAGCTGCAGCCCTACACCTGATTCACCGGAGACAAATCACACCGTAATTGAAGCAGCAGAGCTAGGAGGCTGCAGAGGACGGAAAGGGAGGCTGCAGTAATTATCTTGTGAGCAAAATATTCCGAGGATATTTCTGCAACCTTCCCAGGAACATGGTACAAGTCAGCGGTTCTCAAACTGTTTATTTCCTGAATATTTTAAAATAAAGTTAACGTATTGCCAAATATTTGTGGGAAAACAATACTAGACAGTATGATGATTTGAAATATTTAATACTGTCCAAGCCTACTGAAGAGGCTGGTGTTTGGGGGGTGTGGGACCGTCCAGGAAATGTCGTCATTTTTTGTCAGCTTCTTTGCCAATTGCATACATGCGCACCTCTTCATGTTACCTCAATAACAATCTAGTGTTACGTTTATTCCGAAAGTTAAAACACTAAAAACCACTTTCTTTGTTCGTGTTTAGGTTTCCCAAATTTGGGATTTGGTACCTTATGCAGATTTCATGTAAACCACACTGTCCTGTGGGGCAGCTTTCTGCCAGCTAACTGAAGCTTGTGTGTCTGCAGTCAAAAACAATGTAGCAGTAACAGCTGATCTCAGAAGAAAATTACAATGGCGTCTATGTGTGTGTGTGACATCACATGGTACGTACTTATAGCACTTTTCCAGTGACATATAGGAACCAGATCATACCCAGCCGGTACCGGCAAGAGACACTAGAGCGCGGATCCAGCTCGCTTCCATTTTTTATTATTCGATTATTTGTATGGTGAACACCATGATTTACTATGTGCTAATTTCCACTAGTATGTCTGTATAATCTCCATGTTAGGACAGCATCGAATGCTAGCGGAATTAGCATTAGCTTGCTTACATTTGTATTATCAATGCATTCCGTTCAGCTGTTGTATCGTACATTTTCAAGTAGGAATGCTAATCCATGCATATTGGTGCAGTGCATTTCAACCAATCAGATGGTGGTGATACAGCCCGCTTGGTTTAGTCATGCTTTGTACAGTAAGCGCAGGTACGGGTCGGGTACAGTTCACAGTTTACAATGGAAAACAGTCCCTTTGCAGTACGGCTTGCCTATGGCTGCCTTCTCTGTGGCAGTGCCATTAGTTATACCATTGGTGTGTGTCAGTTTTTCCTCTAATGTCATGGAAAATACTGGTCATGGTGCAAATGAGAAATAAATAGAATATAAATATATTTAGACTTATAAAGAATATAAGTAGTATAAATAACATTTTATGATATGGACATTAAAACATACATAAATACAGTTAACCACCTAACTGGTGGGAAAGTTCGTACAAATTGGCATGTAACTGGAATACGCAATTACTGAATAGGTTTTGTTTGAGAGCTACGTGTCACAACTAGGACTCAGAGGATTCAAGTATAAACGCCTCTATTGAGTTTCACATTATCAGTTGATCCAACCGCTAATTATAGAAAATGTAGCGGTTGGGAGAGGGATTAGACAGGAAGGAGGAGCTGACCGATCAATCGGGGGGTTGGGGGGGGGGGGGGGATACTCTTGTCATCCCAGCAGCATCTTTTGTCATATATATTTATTCATATTTATTTATTTATTTTATTTTATTTTATTTACTTAAGTTATGTCAAAAATAACAGGGCCCAGAATTAGTTTGTGACGACCTGAGTTTAAAAAACCTTACCCCTCAAAAAAGAGAAAAAAGAAAACTAAGAATTCATTAGAAACTAAGACAGTTTAAAAACAGTGCAGTTCTGTAATGTACATTAACAAAGGCAAGAAAAGCTTTAGAAAATAATCTTTAATTTAATTATGATGTCAGAACAGTAAGAAATCAGAAGATGCAAGGCTACAGGACAACAGATGTACGAAACTGATAGACAATGGGAGAAGAGAAAATGGCTTTAATAAAAATTGTTCAGGTTTTTAAACTGTAGATGATGCAAATAAAACCACAAAGACCAGGGATTCATATTCTGTGTGTTATATCAGAACATCTGAAAACAATATACTGCAGGGTTTAGCTATAAGTAGCAACATACCAGGAACTGAATGTTATAGTCACTTCGGTACCTGCTGATAGGAGTCTAGTCATCTTCATAGATCACTACTCGCGGATTAGAAAATAGCTAATGTTACGCCAATCCACAAAAAACGGGAATGGGACCAACTCTACCAATTATAAAACAATTACAGCTATTGGCTCTCTGTCATTTAGCTAAATTCAGCAAACTAATTACTGAATACTAACCTTTCAAGATGACGATTATTTCTGGCAGATGTTACAGAATGATATTACACCAAGTATTTTAATGCAATAATTTTTTAACATATTAAAATCTATTGAGAGCTTGAAAGCTTTTTTCAAAGACCCATTCCATAACATTCCACCTGATAGATCCATCTAGAAGGAGCTGGAATCCTTGGCTGTAAACAAGCAGAGATACTCATTTTGGTTTCTGAAGGTGCCATCGTGTCATTCTGAAAGGCCGGCAGAGTAAAGGGCACACAGGAGAACCCCACTGAGCCAGGAGTTGGGCCCAATACTCTGAGGTCAGGCTAACTCTGCCATACTTAATGTTTGTGACAGCAAAGTGCCACAAAACAACTAAATTATGGAGTGAGTATATGGCAAGGAATTCTGTAAGGGCACAAAAATAAAAATGAAACCAAAACATACATTTAAAAACAAAAGAAAACTTACAAGTTCAAGCCATGAAAGTCACACATGAGGCCAACACTGCCTCTATCCGGAGGGGTTAATATGACAGATCTCTACTGCCACCTATAAGGAAAACCCAAGACGACAGGAAGGCTCATCCCAAAGATGTCTGGAAGCAGCACTGCACACACCTACCTGCACACAGCAGGCCTGCGAGTCACTGCTTCACCACTGCAGTGAATGACAGCTGGAAGGGAGACTTTCCAATAGTCATACTTCAGTTTGCTATGGATGTCAAAGCCAAGAAACCACATTAAAGGGGGAATTTCACCCATAAATGTTACTTTTTACTTCGCTCACTACAGGGTTCACTAGGCATCTAAAAACAACCGTAAAACATGTACAAACTGGCCCTGCGTTTAATGAAAAATGGATCAGGAGGTTCTTTACTATCCAGAGAGAGCAAACTGACATTGATCTCAAAAGCAACCCCAGCAGCCTTGTCTGAAAAACAAAAGCTGACTTCACAGAATGGTGCCCTGCACCTTTGTGGCGTCACCAAAGAGCCAAATGCAAACATTTTCAAGGATTACCATCTTCCCTCCTCCTTCCAGTTTGGCTTCATGTCTGTACTGTGCATTACAGTCTAGCTACTTGTTACAACACATTTCTTAACATCGAAAAAAAAAAATAAAACTTCAAATCTTCAGAAGCTACTGACTTCCTGACTTCTACTTGCTATCTTTTTTGATCCCACATCTAAACTTTTGTGACTTTAATTTTGGTAAATGCTAATTTCATGGAAAAGGCCAACTAACCTACTAATACGTCAAGATGTTTCACTAAGTGTCTGTGGCCGCAGACAGAATTTTATTAATCCGTTAACATTCCTAAATTCACAACCAGAGACTCGCTGGACACACAGTGTTTTTAGCTCAGTTCCAATGACTGCAGGTTAAGGGCTGAGAACACTATTGAACTAAAGGAAATTCTTATAAAGGCCTTACGTTAGTGCATTCTTACAAAGGAATTACATTATCAGCTTTGCCATCTCTTCTAAAATAAACGTAGGACGTCCAATTGAGCTTTTACTGCTCCAGTATAATCAGGGTTTCGAGTTTAACTGCCCCCAGTAACCAGGTCAAAATGATGTGGGGATTGCACAAAGACACAGGCTAGAAGCACAAAGCCTGCTGCTGGAAGCTGCCGTCTCAGGAAATGTCTGTGGGAAAGTGAGGAGGCACGGCCAAGCCCTGGCACGTCCTGGGCGGCTGCGGTGCTGGAAACAGACGCATTCTGGCTACCTGGAGCTGTGTAAGTACAGCTGACAGAGATAATGCAATGCTTCCTGAAAATCACCACTCCTGCGGTTTTAAAGAAAATGATCAGCTTAGATCACATTTACTACAGTGTTACCAACTTAATTTCAGTGGCACCATTTACTAGAGGCTAGACTGCCGTAATCCCAGTAATCTTCTTAAACACACGGTTACACATTAATTTATTAGGACAACGCAATTACGTGATTATAGAAAAGAATGAAGGGTTCTCTGGTATGTCAATTCATCTTAAAAGCTCAGAAGTGAGATATGTATGAAATATATATTTAAAAAATATTTTTAAATTGTGAGGCAACCCATGAACTGAACTGCAATACTGGAAGAAGCAGATTAAAGCCCATTTTGTGAGTCGGAAAAAAACAGCAACGTGGAGGTATTCAGCGAACACAGAACCACATAATGATGGTATGCTGGATAAAAATTCAAGGTTGCAAATGAAAGCCCTGTGCATCAAATGAACAAACAACACAGTGAGTTTCAGCTTCAAAACAAACGGTCATCAGGGATACATTGTCTCCACTGAACTGCTAGAATAGAATGTCTCTTTTATCGGCCACGTACAGGCGAAATCACAGGAAAAAAAAAAATAAATCAGTGTTGCATATCTCATTTGATCTTTTCCACACACGTGTAGACCTGAAAGTCAGCCTTGTGGTCAGAGCAGGACTGGGCGATAAGGCCAAAAATGTTATCAGAATAAAAAAATTTCCGATCAGCCGTTATCGATAATTATCACAATTGTGTCAAATCATTATTTCTTCCCGGTTAAAGGCCGATTTTTGCTCCAGAGGGAAAATCAAAGAAACAGATGGTTAATTGTGGAAAAAGTATTCAGTATCGTCAGGCTGCGACAAACACTTGCCAAACAGCATTTTATATCACAAATTTGCATTAGCTTTTCTGAATTCTCTGTGGATTACTGCTGTGTGGATTTCTCCTGGGCTGAACTTTACTGTGGACTTTCGTTTTGGATTTAGCTGGATTACCCTTATTAGACGGGTTGCTTTCGACTTGCCCACTTTCCTGGTGAGTTGTCCTGTTGTTTTGACTGTGTTCTCTTTTGTCTGCCTGTCTGACCTATTATATTCTGTTATTTTTCAATAAATCCCGTTTGTGTGTTTGTGTGCTTGAGCTGCATTGGACGTTCTGACAAGCAGTCACAGAGAACGTTATGTTTTTTCATTGCGATGCAAAATGTGCCATTGTTGACACACTGGTTCATAAATTATATTGAACTTTTATTGAGCATTTGTTATATTGATAGATAAAAATTATATCACGGTAATTATCGTTATCGTTTTAGCGTCCAGCCCTAGGTCAGAGGATAGGGTCAGTTGTTAACCTGGCACCCCTGGAGTAGTGTTTGCAGTTAAGGACCTTGCTAGACAGTGATTTGAATCAGCAACCTTCTGGTCATAGGCACAAAGTCCTAACCCTCACAGCCACACACCACCCCAATGCTATACGGCAGGGTTTCCCAATCTGGTCCTTAGGGACCCACAGACAGTCTACATTTTTGCTCCCTCCCAGTTCATAGTAGGGAGGGAGCAAAAATGTAGACTGTATGGCAGGGAGCTCAGAGGGAGGAAAACCTTGGGCTGACAGTGGGTCCAGGGGACCTGATTGGGAAGCACTGCTCTATGGTCAACTTACATTAAACACCAAGACTGATGGTAGCTCAGGCCCATCCAGACAAGCCTGAGCACACAAACAGAGGAAGCAGCAAGACTGTTCTTCCTGTCAGACTTTATACAAAACATCACATGAATGACACACTAAATATAGAGGGGAAATGATTCATGAGCAGACTCAATACTTCTACTGCATAATCATTACAAATGATTAAAAAACAGGTAGCATTCGTTTTGTCATAAATCAAAGAAAGCAAGCAGTGGCCTGTATCTGACAAGAGGGATGTACGGCAACGAGAGGGATGTACGGCAACGAGAGGGATGTACGGCAACGAGAGGGATGTACGGCAACGAGAGGGATGTACGGCAACGAGAGGGATGTACGGCAACGTGTTGTGTTCACAGGGCACGACTGCTTCTGAAAATAGACAGTTATGGAGGAAAGAACCTCAAGCACTAAGGTTTATCAAGACAAATGTTACAGAAATACTTTAAACAAATTTTAAAATTCACAGAAAGTAAACATGCATCAGAAATGTTTCAGAAGAATACAGGACTTAAAAATTTTGGTGAACACTATATGTCTATTGGGCAAATTGTGTTAAGGAATTCATTTTAAAGTGGGTTCTAAAAATCACATAATACTTTTTAAGCTAGTCTAAGAATCACTAAGTGATCCCCCGCTTATATGGATCAAAAAGCTTGGGACATAAGCATTCCTATACAAATACTGTTTAAATAATGTGCTTATAGTAATCAAGTAATCCACTTACTGTGTTTATTGTGGGTCTTTTTAAACATGACAACATATGGAAAAAATTTAAACTGAGGTAAATCTTTTTTTTTTTTTTTTTAAACTTCATTTGATCTCCTTACTTTGGTTTGTGGTGACCCATCTGCGTCTGGCCAGCTACCTGAGGCTAATGTGGTGTGCACAGAAAACATAACGGGAAAAAGTCATTTTCTCTCAGTGACAAATACATACTCAACAAAGTTTATGACAAAAACGAGCCACAGAGATGCAGAAGGGAAACTACAATAAGCATTTTGAGATAATGTAACGTAGTGAAAATGCACTGTATAAATGAAGTAAATTGTATATTACAGTATGTACAGTACTGTATTATAGCGCACTTGAATTATACACAGTTGAGTAATTTAATTTGTAAAGAATTGTCATTTGAAAAGCGTTTGAAACAGCTGTACTGTATTTTGAAAATTGCAATAAATTTAAGTAAATAGTGACACTGTCTGTTTTAATAACATATTCATGTAATAAAAATACAAATGTCAATTAGATGGTAATCTGACAGACATAAAGAAAAAGGAATAAAAATAAAAAGGAATCCGTTATAATGATCCGCTTATAGTGATCAATTTCACCCAGACAGACGTCATCACTATAAGTGGTTTCCACTGTATCTGAAATATTAGGTTTTTCTATTGCAGGGCTCTTCAAATCTGGACCTCGATTCCAAATCCAGGCCGTGTTTTCAGTTCTCCCAGGTAGTTAGTTTAATAATTACTGATTCTGATTGGCCAGAGGCTTCACACCTGACTGACAGGTAAAGGAAGGCTGGAAAACCAGCAGTGCTTGGACCTCGAGGACCGTGATTTGAATAACCCTGTTCTATTGGTTTGAACTCGAAATAAGGAAATGTGGGTGTTTGGCATTATAATCTCCTACTTGGTGGGCTTATTATACCTTCTGTTCAGGCTAAAAGCAGAGATTCCCTGAACTCCCAGGACTCCCTGTTCTCCTTATGTTGTGTTTTTGCCTGAATGCTGATTGTCCTTGTTGTGTTATGTTGGTCTGAAAGGTTAATTATTCATTTACTGCACACTTTACAGAATCTTGCCCCAACGATTAGATGGTTACTTGTAAACCTGCCAACTTTGAATGATGTCACCTTATGGCAAAAAAAAAATTCAGCTCATGCACGTGGCCAAAAAACAGACATAATACACAGTAGGGCTATATTTTTGCAGAGCTGACTTATTGGTTAACGGATAATGAACAATTGAATGGAAACGTTCTAATAATAACAATAATGATTGTAATAAAATAACAGTAACTGCTTATGTTTAGTTTTATATTGATTGACTGGGCTGTCCGGGGGCCTAAACTCCTGTACAGAGACCAAGTCCCACTAAAGCCCCTTTTTTGGGAAGCAGGAAAAAGTTTCATCAAATACTTTTTGACTTATCACATTCACAACGTCAAACATTGCCTGCTTTTACCTATCCTTTTGCTGTCATTACAGTGGATTCGTTTCATATTTGGGGAGATCTGCCTCAAAATTTAATCAGTTCCATTCCGAACCCTTATTAAGTTATTGTCTTAACGGGATCAAGTGTCACAACTGCCCTTTTTTGGATATCATGTTATGGCGCTCCTTCAGTTTTGGGGCAATCTGCCTCAGAATTGAAGCACTTTTAGTTCCTCCCCCATACACAATGTGTGTGCAAAGTGTGAAAGATCTGTCAAACTATTTTTCAGTTATTAGCTTGCATACCAAAGTGTCTGTTGCAGCGGCGGACCAGTGCTAAAACCGGAAGCATTCCCCAAAGGCTGGGGAATACAATAACTGCAGTACACTTATAAATGTCAATTACGCAACTGCACAAGCAATGCAAAATGCCCTTTCTGGTATCTGGCAAAGACTGGCTTTTCAAGCTATTGTTCTCCAGGGGTGTGACAAGCCAGATGGACAGAGAAGATGATCTCCTGTGTCCACAAGAGAAACTGCAAGCTAAATAAGCAACCTGAATAGAATAAATCTGGGCACAAAGCTTATTCTGAACCAAGATCACTGAGGGAGCACCCTGAAATGGGCGGGTACAGCAGGGGCAGGTTTCTTGTTCCACCTCCTCCCTTTTATTCCTTCTCTGGAGAAGTGGCAATGGGACGAGGAAGAGAAGGGTCATGACCTCACAAACAGTCCTGTTTATACACATCCGCTCAGATGAATCACTCTCCCCAAAACTCCAACCTGTCGAGACACGGACTCTACAAGACCTCAGAAGGTCTTCTGTGGTATCTGGCACCAAGACATTAGCAGCAGATCCTTTAAGTCCTGTAAGCTGTGAGGTGGAGCCTCCATGGATCAGGCTTGTTTGTCCAGTACATGCTACAGATGCTCGATCAGACTGAGATCTAGGGAATTTGGAGGTCAAGTCAACACCTTCAACTCTGTTTCATGTTCCTCAAACCATTCCTGAAGAATTTTTAGTGTGGCAAGGCGCGTCATCCTGCTGACAGAGACCACTGCCATTATGAGGTGTACTTAGTCTGCAAATACGTTTAGGTAAGTGTTATGTGTCAAAGTAATACCCACATGAATGCCAGGACCCAGCAGAACATTGCCAAGGGCATCCCACTGCCTCCTCCAGCTTGCCTTCTTCCCATAGTGCATCCAGGTGACATCTCTTCCCCAGATGCACACAAATACCCAACTATCTACATGAAATAACAGAGAACGTGACTCATCAGACAGGCCACCTTCTTCAATTGCTCCATGGTCCAGTTCTGACACTCGTGTGCCTATTGTAAGCACATTTTGGTGGTGGACAGGGGTCAGCACGGGTACTCTGGCCGGTCTGCGGCTGCACAGCCCCGTAGACAGCAAGCTGCGATGCACTGTGTGTTCGGACACCTTTCTATCATAGCCAGCATGAACCTTTTCAGCAATTCGTGCTACAGTAGCTCTCCTGCGGGATGGGACTGGACCAGCTAGTCTTTCCTCTGCACGTGCATCACTGAGCCTTGGGACCCAGGACCCTGTCGTTGGTTCCCTGGCTGGCCCTCGCTGGACCACTTTCAGAAATCTGTCGCCACATTGTGGAGAAGCAATGAAATAATTATTACACTGTGGAGACAGATTTGTAAAAACGGTTCAAGGAGGGCCAACCGGTGACCCAGCAACAGGGTCCTGGGTCCCAAGGCTGATTGACGTGCTTGGGGAGGCCATTACTATGGGGATTAGCCATTATTTTGGTCTCCTCCCCCCTAAATACTATTTGTGAATTATCTTTTTTCATTAAATTATTTAATAATAGTGTCATAACAGCACATCCTTGATTTTTTTTTATATTGTAATATGGTTCCTGGTACTTAACTTATAAAAACGTGTAATGCAAATGGCATTAATCCATTTTGTCCGTATAGTGTATCAGAGTTCAAAATAGCAAAAAAGACTAATTTTAACAACTTTAAACATTTTTCACAGAAAAACAACTGGGTGGACAGTATTAAGATTTTGCACAACTTTATTACCACAAAAATAGGTAAATTTTATAGAATTTCTTTATGAAACTCCATGACATGACCTGCAGGGCTCTGGGTGAGTTGGAGGGGAACGACCATTTGGTCCTTGTCAAAGTCACTCAGATCCTTACACTTACCCATTTTCCTCCTTCCAACACATCAACTTCAAGAACTGACTGTTCAGTTGCCTAATATATAATGGCACCCCTGACAAGGCCATATTATTTACTTCACCTGTCAGTGATTTTAATGTTCTGGCTGAACGGTGTATACAGGTAATACTTCAATGTGCCCAGTAGGAACATCATGTCATTGGAGAAGGTGATGCTACGATACTGCAGACTGACATCACTAATGGTTTCCAGGTCACCCTACTGCTTTCCTCACCATCTCCCCTGCTTTTTGCACTTTTAGGGATTGATGGAAATGGTGATGCACACCCTGAAATCATAAAACCGGCCGTGTTTGTCTCCGTTCCAACCAAATTCAATTAAAGTTTATTCAAATGCATTTCCCCAAACATTCAGCAAATTTTGAAAGCATTGAACAAAATCATCAAAATATTTGTGCTAGAGTAGCTTGACACCATTACTAGGCAATTAGACATTACCACCCACTACATAAGAAACCAGACATTTTATTCCATGTAATATCATCAGTAATGACAGAAAAAAATCAGAGCCAGACCTTGTTTCATTTATATTATGCACAGGAAACCAAGGAGGTCACTAAACAGTTTTTGAAAGGGATCAGTACCAGTCAAGCCAGGAAATTGTATAAAGGCAGCATTTATCAATGAGATATTCAATGATAAGTGTACACTCTCCATTCAGGTAGCAGCTGCACACCACAGCATAGGGTACTAGCCTTCTCTACCAAACAGCAGAATTCAGAGAACACACAGATAACACCCAATCGATGAGCAGTAGACTCAGAACTATACTGAAATCTTCCAAAAATGTCCTCAATCAGCATTCGCAATACACTCAGCAATAAACCAAAGGGTTTCCTTATGGTCCCATAACCATGAACTCTCCAGAGGTGTAAAATGATGCCAGGAGGATGACAATGAAAGTGAAGCAGTGCTTCAAAAGCAGTGGGTATACCAAGAAAAGGCAGGGCCTGGTGTTGTGGCTCTCAAACAAATACAAAAACATAACGAAAAGGGGAGTCTGGGCAAGGCAGCTGGTCCTAAGCTGAAGGGAGAAGGCGCCGCACCTACCGTGCTCCTCGAAGACGTTGCAGTGCTGCAGTCCCAGCCGGGCCTCCTTCTTTCCCCCTTTGATGAAGTGCAGCGCCGGCAGGCTTGGTTTCCTCGGGTCGCCAGCGCTCTTCCCTGGCTGTTGCCCCATAAAGGCAGTATGCTGGCCACGGATGGGTCACACGCAAAGTGCCGGCACCCCGATACGGGACAGGGCTAACGCCTAGCAGCAGAGCCACCGACACACGCTGTCCGTCGTTTTGCCGTTAGAGCGCATGAGAGCTTAAGATCGCATCCTATACTTAACCCTGACTAAAATGTGCTGCCCAGATGCAACAACAGAGTGTGTAAGGTCAGTACTTAAACCACCTGTACATCATATATTAAATCTCCTAGTATGTCTATGATATGGCCTCATTTAAGTCAGTAGAAAAAAAGACAATCAAAAATGGTCTCCAAAACTGTAGTGTTTCAGGAGGTAGAAGGCACTGATGTACACCAAAAGGCACTTAGTCAAGTATCTTCCAAAAATTATCTGTATATTTTTTGGCCGGATTTGAAATTTTCATTATATTAACATAAAATAATCAAGAACCATACAAAAGCATGCATGAAAATAATATTTACCTATGCATACAGAGCACACTGAGCTGATGAGGATGTGTTTGAAAGTCACATTCTCCAGGGCTAAAGGCACTGTTTGGGCACATTATGTGGAAACAAATCACTGTAATAATAACTTAAATCAGTAGTGTAAGCAGTTACACAAAGTTAACTACAATAAAGCGGTTTAAAGGATTAACTATTGCTATGCCTTTAGTTTTCACCACTGAACATCCATGGTTCTATTCAAGATGTACTCACAGTAAAATTCTGTCTATTTGGAAGGAATGGATAAAGATTCTTGATTATAATAGCGCTTAAAATATTTTCTTTCATGGAAGCAGTAAATACATAATATAAACCTATGCTCTTCTGATAAGCAAATAAATATCCAGTCGATCTCTTATAGTAAGCGTACACACTTATGTTAACGTTATAAAAAGATCATTCACACACGTGTGCGTCCTGGAGTCACAGTACCGTTCCTCGGAGTGGTTTTGACCCAGCAGTATCGGATCCTCCAACCTCGTACTCAACCCAGAACGATCATTTCGTTACCATCTTCCATCTAGCTTCCAGAAATTCACGAAGGTGTCCGCTCGCCTTTCCCGTGAAATCCTGGGTTTAGGCTCATTTCTGACGAGCATTATGAAAGCCATCATACCGCGTAGTACACAAGGCGCACCTACACTGGCGTGCACAAACCTGCGCTACTAGCTCGCTGAACTCGCCGATCAAGTAAAGATAAACGCGATCTACCACCTGAAAAGCTGATCCAAGTGTGGCCGAGCGTGGGCTGTAAAGTCACTCTAAGCATAGTTCATTTAGATAGCTGACAACAACATCAGAGAAATCCTGCCCTCTGCGTGGATAAAGCACATAGGTACCTGTGCACCTCGCCCCCTTCAGACACTGCATTATCGTTGGGTAAGGACTACGTGTAAAGACGCATACTCCTCAACTGCTTCCCTCCAAGAAAACGGCAAAGGTTCTTCTACCAAGACAAAATCGGTGTCTGTAACACGGGGACAAGACGCGATTTTCGTCTGAAAAAGTTTAAAGAATCAAGTGGAACCCAGTGTTTCAGACCCAAACGTGCAGGGCCTGAGGATTTGGAGAAGTCAGCTCCACCCCCTCGAGCACTTGTGATTCTCTTCAGATGTCTTATGTGGCCAGTCCTCCCGTACTCAGGAGCCAGCCCTGGGCTCGCAGTACCTGGACCTGCAGCGCTCTTCCGAGATTGTGCAACTGCGTGTCCCTTTATCTACTGTCTAACTTTGCGTCAGAAAGTTGTGCCACTTCTTGTGAATGGGCCGATGGACAGCTCGCACGTTTCTTTCTTTCGTTGTTAATTTCTAAACCTTTTAAAAGTAAAGGCACCGGAGGCTCGTTTGACTCGCAGGGCTGCGAACCACCATGTTCCCGTTGAATAAACATCAGGCAACGTGACGTCCGACGTCAGCCAACGCGTTTGGCGCATGCGCCGCACAACCATCGTCACGTGGATTTGTGTGACAGCCGACGGCGAGCGCTCGGCTTGTAAGAATGCTTTATTCTCATTATATATAACGAGAACATAAACAAATTTACGAGATGTTTTGCAGATATTTGGCATACACAGCCTAAATCAGTCTACTGAATGGGTATATTTTAAAAGTTTCAGTCAAAAGTAAACACCATGGTTTCAGTAATAAATAAAATAATTTAAATAAAGCAATGTAGTTGCGAAGATTAATTATGACTATTAGCTGAGTTTAATATGCACTTACAGAATCTTTAGCACCCTAGATATTAACTGGATCAACCCACTTCAAATGTTGTGCCTCACCGAAGCGACGACTCAACGAAGTACTCATTCACGGGTAACTAGCCCCACCTCGTGGACAGAATCTTTACTAATGCTGATACCATGGCAAATCCTCTAAGCCAGTGGTACCCACCTCAGGACCCAGGTTATTCATTGGTCATAATAAATAATAATTATAATAATAATGAAAATCTCATAAGGCAGGTGCTTTGAATTCATAATGTCTTTGATCACATTAACTTTAATTGCATTCATTTTGATACCTATAGTGGATAACAGTATGAGCTGTAGTAAAGTTTAACATGCAGACAATAAAATCTTTTCATGATATTAATAGATTAATTGTAAAAAAAATATATATTGACACCTCTATTAATCTTTTCTCATCTTGAAATCTGGTCTGTAGGGCTCTAGGTGGTCTGGTCTCTAGGGCTCTAGGTGGTCTGGTCTGCAGGGATCTAGGTGGTCTGGTCTGGTCTGCAGGGCTCTAGGTGGTCTGGTCTGCAGGGTTCTAGGTGGTCTGGTCTGGTCTGTAGGGCTCTAGGTGGTCTGGTCTCTAGGGCTCTAGGTGGTCTGGTCTGCAGGGCTCTAGGTGGTCTGGTCTGGTCTGCAGGGCTCTAAGTGGTCTGGTCTGCAGGGTTCTAGGTGGTCTGGTCTGGTCTGCAGGGCTCTAGGTGGTCTGGTGTGCAGGGTTCTAGGTGGTCTGGTCTGGTCTGCAGGGCTCTAGGTGGTCTGGTGTGCAGGGTTCTAGGTGGTCTGGTCTGGTCTGCAGGGCTCTAGGTGGTCTGGTCTGCAGGGCTCTAGGTGGTCTGGTCTGGTCTGCAGGGCTCTAAGTGGTCTGGTCTGCAGGACTCTAGGTGGTCTGCTCTGGTCTGTAGGGCTCTAAGTGGTCTGGTCTGCAGGGTTCTAGGTGGTCTGGTCTGGTCTGCAGGGCTCTAGGTGGTCTGGTGTGCAGGGTTCTAGGTGGTCTGGTCTGGTCTCGTCTTCTTCTTCTTGCCACTTTACTTACATTGTTTTTCTTTCTGGTGTCACCCAGCGGCGTCGCAAGAGCATGGACACCCTGACTGATTCAGGGAGCCCAGCACTTTACAGGGGCGCTTGAATACATAAAATTATACGATTATATAATGTAATGGGGGCGGGGGCCCAGAATGTCTAGCTAGTCCCCTGGTGATACTGTGCAAACCTAGCATGGCCCTTGACACCATGCCCCTCCCACCACATCGCAGTGCCCTCCCGCCACATCGCAGTGCCCTCCCACCACATCGCAGTGCCCTCCCGCCCGAGACAACATGAAATTAGCTGGTAGCTTTCGCGCCCCCCAGAAGTTGGCACCATACATCGCATAGTGGTTCTGTGCTGGCACTGCGGGGGGCACAAGCACGCCAGTTTCACTTTGTGTAGGACAGTGCCTCACTCTGGCTGCCTTTTGGACCGACTGGTCCTGTGCCCATCCAGTCCAGGACTGGCCTGGTTAAATATGGCAATGCCTATAACATCTTTAAAACACACTGGCCCTCTAATCTACTGAAATGTGTCATAATAAGAAAACACTTAAATGTTATTGTGATTGATATATTGTTCATGCACATTAAAATGACATTATGCAGCATAATTTAGGGTAGTACAAAATTAAAATGTATTCTTAAAAATAAAATGTTTGCTTAGGGTAACTGTTACTATAATTCATACATATTTCATTTGGCTGTGTGATTCATATCCCTTTACCACTGTGTGAACTTTTTTCCATGCATCACTGGAAATGAACTTTGTAGCCAATTGCTATGCAAATTAAAATACATTTTAGCAATGTTTCTGCAAATGTGTACATTCATTTATGTTAAAGCTATATTACTTGCACAGATGCACAAAAATACATATGTGTTTACCACAAACTCATTTATTTTTCTTTTATTCATAATACAAGGTGAAAATACAGTTATTTACATCTGCATACATAGTATTCGTAATATATATAATACCAAAGTTTTGTAATAAAGTTTTACATACATGTACAGGGATAAAGTGACTATTCAGTATTTGTGGAAGTAAAGCACGAGTTTAAAATTATATTTACACTGTCTATATATTCTTTTATTTACATTTATCTGAAATTTCTTATTCATCTTCGCTAACAGCGATGTAATAACACAGAGTGTACACAAGGGGCATACAATTCCAGGTTTATGGAATCCCTTGTGTTACCCCACCAGGGGTCGTCATTTTTCACTCAATGTCAGCAGGTCGTTGCTCCCTCTCAATACGTAACCACTTTAATCACTTAATAATCGCTTTCCAAAAACCTAAGGAGCTCTTTGAAATTCATAACTATTTCAGACTTAAGAACGCTTGGGAAATTGGCATGGTTATGGCACCAAGTTCAATCGATGCTATAACCAATAAAAATAGTTTGCATGCAAACGAAGAGTAGTTCAATAATAATTCTCAGAAATGCATGGTCTGGCAAACCACAATTGTCTCATGCGTTGGGAAGTAACAAATAGATTTTGCAGTGACCGTTAATCATTTTTGTCAACCAAATCAGAACCATGCTGCAATTACTTTGCATGAACAATGCTAAAATTATGTTCTTGTGAGGTTTTTGGTAAGGAGGTATATAAAGATTATATAAGGATTACAGTCAACATTCTAAACATACTGACAAAACAACAGACTGCATATCATCCTTAATGACACACTGAAATCAGTAGTCACTTAGCACTGGGGGACAGGAGGGGTCTGTTCTTGGTAAGTCATACATTAATTTGTCCATTGGAGTAAATTCTGAAAATGTGTAGTGCATTCCATTAATCCCCAAAATGCAACCTAACTTGACATATTCTGGTTCATCAAATTACTCCTGCTGAACTGCTGATTTAAAATGGAAAAAAAATCTCTGGTTGTCATTAAAGAGTCAGGACCTAAAAAAAAAAACAGAGCTACTGTGAACATAGGACAGACATATCAGAGATATAGAAAGACACAGTGAAGCGCTTTATGTTCTGTGTTTGCAGCAGTCTGCACACTAAGGGGCTGCACTCCTCCATTACAGCACCATTGTGGGAATGTGGTGAACCAGGGAGGCGGGGTGGGGAACGGGTGCCATCTGGGGGGGGGGTGGGGAATGAGCCTGTAAGGCCACCACAGAGGCTGCCCCTGTGGGCCGGTGCCTGGCGCTCTTCTGGTGTGCCCGCAGTCCAGCCAGCTGCGAGTAGGCACTCTGGCACACGTGGCACTTGTATGGCCGCTCGCCGGTGTGCAGCCGCACGTGGTTGCGAAGCGTGGAGGACTGGCTGAAGCGGCGGTTGCAGAAGCGGCAGACGAAGGGCTTGTCCAGCGTGTGGATGCGCATGTGTGAGCGCAGGTTGCTGCGGGAGTTGAAGCCACGGTGGCAGATGACGCAGCGCATGCGGCTAGCCGTTGACGAGGAGGACGAGGACGAGGAGGACGAGGACGAGGAGCCGTCGGACAGGTGGAAATCATCTGTTAGAGTGAGGAAAGAACCGGGGAACTTTAGTGCATTATTGGATATCACATCTCCTAATGAACCTGAACACATGAGGCTCATCTGAAAGAAGACAAAAGAATTTTTATATCAACAGATTACAGACTGCAAGGCCAACAGTTACAGAAAAAATATACTCTTCTGTATGTACTGTATTGGACTGTATTACACCACACACTGTAGGTTCACAGACCAAGGGCTTTGACTTGATAGTGATCTTCCTCTTTAAACAAACTCTGCCTACGGTGACATCTGAAAGGGCTGAGAGGTAACGACCACATGCACTAATGAAGTCTATTGTCCTGTGAATAGCCTGATAATGATCAGTCCAGCCACGTCCCTTATCTCCTCCACACCCTTTTTGCTCCTGGCAACTTCAAGCAAAGTTCCTCACCGGTCTTGCTTTTCTTCTGCTGCTCGTCCTCCATACCAGGGACACCAGGAATCCCCAAGAAGGTATTGTGAGAGTTTCCATACCACACCAGAAGCTCCTGATCAGGGGGTATGGTCTGCGAGAACAAAACAAACATTGTGAACTTAAGCAGTGCAAAATAATTGTAAATTTTAAAATGACAAATATGTTAGTGATAAAAGTGTTCGCGATGTTGTGGAAATCAGGATCACCTCCACAGCCTTGTAAAAGATGCTGCTGCCGATTTGCACTACTTCGAGGTTCTGCTCTTGCTCATTACGGGCGCACTTGATGTATGTCATCCAGCTGCGGTGGTCCTCCTGGCTGGCATCGATGAAGTAGCGCACAGTGCCGTCCTCGTTAAACACCTGCGAACATCAGGACGTACTTTATTCAGAACGACTGATCCAGAACAAGTACTGAGGCTGCGCAAGTCCATATCTCCCGTAATAACTTACGAGGCAAAGTCATTTTTACGTCCTTTTCCTGAAAAATCGAATTTGGTTTGTGGTTTGTCTTGAATACGCTGCAGCTTACCTCCCACATTAGATTATTGTTCTTGAAGAGGTCCACGTGCTCTGGTGTGATAACTCTGCCGGTAAACGGTCCCATTTCTGTGCCAGCCTTGATCCATGTTTTGGAGAAAATCCCGAGACCCTCTCCTGGAATAGAGCTCTGGGCGATGATTACTTCACTCGGCAGCACCAGACTCGACAGCTTCTGAACTTCTGCAGAAAGAACAGGGTATCAGAGAAGTACAGAATTCGCGCAAAGCGTCGCCAAGCCCACAGCAACAGGCGATAACGCAAAACAGAAAGAAAACGTTTTGAGGTTAGTGCACAACCACGAAAGCAACTTTTGCATGCAGTTGCCACGCATTTGCGTATTTGGGCAAAATTATGATACCAATTAGAACATTCATATATAAAAATACTCAAAATCAGTACAATTTATATTTTTACCTCAACATTTTTCATAATGAAGGTGTTGTACGCCAATACTGATGTGAAATTTTCTATGAACATTTTTAAACATTCTAAAACTGATAATACGGTTGGGCTACGTAATTGTTTCATTGTAGCACTATTTCAGAATAGTAACAGGGAAGTGGCTGTGTGATCCGTTCAGATAGGCTGCGAAATATTTTTTCCATCAGATAATGAGATTATATGGATAAGGTTAAACATTGTTCAAGGGACAGAGTGCTCGGAATACATTTTCCTTCTTTTCAAGCAGCTAAGGAAAAAACTTTTTATGGTTATTTAATGTTAAAATCAAAGGAATTATATCTGAGACGGGAAAATGGGGCCAAGATCGGGGTTAAATGGTCCTCTATTACTTGGCATCCAACAATTCGCCATGCCTTAGATGTGATATACATTCTTTAAACTCGACTGGAAAGAAATGGCTAATTCCAAATTCATTATCCCTTTAAGAACTTTGTAGCAATAAATTTAGTCTGAATGAAATGAGGACTTGTTTAAAAGGAGAAGGAATTTCTCTAACAAAAATGGAAAGGCGATTAGATGGTTGACATGGTGTGAATGGCAATAGAATTAGCCTTCACGGTGTATTAGCGGAGGAACAGCAATCTTTTAAGGAGAGAGAAAGGGAAAAGTGCAGGCGCGCCATAGCTGCCAAAGCAGGGGAAAAGAAACTGTCCGGAGATTGATGAATGGGGCATAAAACCTGGGACATCTTAAAGAAAGGGGACTTTTCATTCTCTATAGTGCTCGGTTTAAGTGGAAAACTTTCTCAGGTCAAGCACAACGTTAACCAAATGAATTTAATTCCCTTCTTCTTTAAGTCAGCAACAGTTACACGCCTAACAAGCTTCTAAATGCGAGGTATCAATGTGCTAAATGGGTTAATACGCTAAATGGGTGGAAATAAAGGAGAAAGTGGGAAAATACTGGAGAACAGTAATGGGAAAGTCACGGAGACCTTGGGAAGAATTTTCCAACAGTGAGTACCGTATACGTTTTTACTTTTAAATCCATTCTGTCTGTCAGTGGGAGCCAGAGAAAGTTTATTGAAGTTTTATACCTTGTCGATTATAAGAACGATTTTTATTCGAATGTTGTTTATAGCCTAATTCACGTCGGTAACCTGGCAGTACAAATTATTGTGAGTAAACGACGAAAAAGACGATGTGTTTACCATAAGAGGTCAAAACGACAAGATTAAGCAGAAACCCCAATGTACCTGAGCAGCGTCTTTATATAATGTTACATATGCTGTATAACATTTCACCAAGCATATGAGCCAAAGTTCGATTACATCTAATTATAAACAGTAAATACAAATGATATTATAATTAAATATTCCATGTTTGGCATGCAATACATCAACACACTTACTAGGCTCCAATATCATATAACCCACAAAAAATAAAGGCAAAAACAATCAGACAATCATTTATCAAATACGATTCTTCCGTTGTTTAACTCACCTCCTGAGAAAGACTGTGCCAGAACTTCTGCGGTGAACGCTGTCTTGGGACTGATGTTGCTGGTCTTCTCTTCAAAAAGGTGTTCCCCGAGCACGTTTCTCCATCGACCGTAGAGAAAGCTGTGGAGGATGTCGGATGTAATGATTTCAGACAATGACAGACTCTGCTGTTTAAATCCAGACTTCAGTACCAAAGCCTCTGCTGGCAAAACCGAGCCCATGTCAGTAGTCTAAGTAAAATTTAAATGGAACAAAATAAGGTGTTAAACTCGACTTATTTTGTTTATAGTAATGTAGTATACTAAACTAAACTAAGGATGAAAAGCTAGATATTCTCTAACAGTAATGTAATCTTTATATAGGTATATATATATGGTGCCAAATAGTATTCCTCTTTGGCGTACGGCTTGGTTGAGATGCTCTGTCTCAGTTCCCTTTATATGCCGCCGGTTTGACCCTCTCTAATTAGTTATTAATGACCCACCCCTTATGTTCTATAGACTTGTTCTACCAGAAAAAAAGAGCCAAGCCTTTATTGAGTGGCCACTCCTTTGGGGAACGGGGGGGGGGGGGGGGGGGGGGGGTGGTGTTGGGCTGTAGGGGGACTGGGGGGGGGGGGGGGGGTGTCCAAGATACAACAACCACCTTACCGCAATAATAACAAGCCTCCTCTCACCATGCGCTCACCAGTGAGGCATCCTCACCCGCTGCCGTCTCCACTAAGGAGCCTAACGCCTCTGCTTCGCGCGCCGGCGGCAAAAACCCGACTAACTAAGGACAAAACCAGCTACCAGCATGAAAACAAACACCTTTATTGGATTAATTGTAAAGGATCAGCACATATGCATAGTTTATTTTGTATCCAGCTTACTCTACGCACTCCGCATAAACACACGAGAAACATAATGGAACCCAGCAGATTTGAGGCATTTTAAGTGTAATAAAAGAAACGAATACCCCAAAAAGTCGTAATAATATTGTGGCACTGTCCTACTCTTCCTCTTAAAATATGTATCATAGTCACATTATCTTAAATCCAACAATCATGAAACATATAAAGTTAATTTTCATTTTATAAATATCCTCATTACGCTTGTATCCGATGAAAGTGTAACATTTGATGGAGCGAGAAAATCTAAATAAAAATCATCCGGATACATGCACATTCAAACACAAAAAACTATATATTATATTTTATATTATATATATATATATATACACACACACACACAAAAAAAAATTGGATATATATCCTGCGCGTATGTTTTTGTGTCTTCAGAAATCAGTAATGGAAAAAAATCCGTCAGTGTGTCTTCTTAAAGAACAAGAACAAACATCCTGAATAATGCATTCAGATTCCTTTTAAAAATAAAAAAAAAATAACATGCTATTCATATGATATATGGGAATAGACATTTTGCGAAGTATTCCCCCTTGCCAAATGTTACAGCAAAACCTTAATGACGCAAAATTATAATGTGTATTTCGAGTCGAAGATAAATTATAATGAAAACATATCGTCCGGTCCAAACTGTAAAACTGAACCTTTAAAAAATATATTAAATGGACATCATAAAATATAAATAAAATATTTCTGTGCGAATACTCCATGTAGTAATGTCTCCTATTTTTGGTTAACAAAAGGCCGCCCGAGATTTCATTAGCTTTTCATCACATTGTGAACATTAATAATATTACAGTACTTGAAAGTATAGTTTGATGTTATTTAACGTATTGTCCGCGGTCACAGAAATATGTAAAGCTCACTTGGCGAAGTATATATTTTCTATTCCTTCTATTTTATTCCACTAAGCGGTTTAATATTCATTGGATATTAATAAAAGGCATAAGTATTGTGTCAGTGTTTAGAGGTGTATATAGCTCTTCTTTCAATAGGCACAGTTCTTTCTATTTTCCTCTCTTTTTCCTGGGTTGATGGACTGCGAGAAAATGGGCAGTTTCCCCCCTTTTCCTGCAGAGAGAACATCTTTATTCCATCCCAGGCTCGCGGGTTTCCTATTCAGGTTTCTCCGAAATAATGTCAGTCGAAAGAAAAGTGCTGCAAATCAATCTTTCATGGTGTTTTTGAGGGCAATTTGACATCCATGCACTCTTCTTTTATTTGGATAACTACAAGGGGATGGTCCAAAATCTGGACAAGGTTGGGGTCTGACGAGTAGGGACTAGGAATGAAATGAAAGTGGCGAAACGGCTTCGCAGTGAAACGGCTCGTATGGAACGCGGTGACGAGCTAAAATGAAGGTGAGTGACAGAGCACGAAAAAAGATTACTGCTCAACAGCTGCTTTTGGGGTCTTCCCCCTCCTTCATTTTTCTTTTTTACTGGGGATTTTTTTCTCTCTCTCCCTCCTTGAATAGGATTTGCACACATTGAGATTGATTTATATTTATTGCAGTTAAACATTTATTGCACTCAAAGATGTTTCAACTTCGAAAAAAGTAAAAGACAGAAAGGGGATGACGGGGAGGGGGAGAAGAAAGGGGTCTTTATTAAAGAGGTATTAAATAAATCCTTTTGAGAGAATATGCGTTGGCCAAGTTTAATTTGATCTGCTTTGCGGTAATGAACCCATTATTTCTCATCGTTCTATACGTAAGATATGTTTACCTGTTAAAACCGGGAATCTATTTAACTAAAGGTTATTTAAAGCGTTTTTCCATCAGTTATTAAAAATAATTTAAATAGATTTATCACATGAAAGCCATTTAGTAGTGTTCGCATCCAGTGACATTAAATCAAAATTTATCCAAGGTCACCACTTAAACAGATGCGTCAAATGTTTCGGCGCTATGAATTCCTTTTACAGTACACGCTGTATGAGTGAAATGAAGCAACAATACAAACCCGAAGTCGTTTAATAAATCACGCAGCACAAAAAAGAAATATCTGCGACCACAGCCGTCCTTAAGCGTAAGCAGCTGTCATGTTTTATCATTTAACGGTGACCTTAAAATTTAGGTAAAGCGAAGAAAACGAAGGGGAAAACAGAACCAAATTATAAATGGGCATCTATTTAAGACGTGTGTAAAATGGTCCCTTAATATCAGTTAATTTACATATTTTTTTAATAAGTTGAGGTTTTCAACCACAAAAAAATCATATGAAATCGAAAGCATTATATTTTTAAGTGTGTATATAAATATATGCATAGCTAAAAAAGAGTAATAGGATAAAATCAATTTGGAAAAATTTAGGACTGTTGAAGCGCAATCATTGCACCCACTGGCTCATTTCTGGGGAATATATCATTATTTCAAAGCCAATTAGTGGGGATACTTGCAGGACATCCGTTTCAGTTATCGGTAAACATTACTTAATAGACGAAGAGCAATTTGTAAGGCAGAAAAATAAAGCTAATGTTAAAAGAACTTAAAGTTACCCCTGTGCGTAATTTATTTAACATTCATGGCTTTCCCCCCCTTCCCAGCGCAGTTCTGTTGCACAAAG